>NW_017307688.1:169151-197081 GCF_000935625.1 Nanorana parkeri
CACACACTTAAATGTAGACCAAGCTGTCCAGTGGCAGCCAGTTACAGAGATTGGGACAATCTACAACTCTGCCGGAGGACTTACAATGGCCTGCTTTATTCAAATGAAAAAGAGAACTGCTCTAGTTTCCGACAGGTTGCAATGCCTTCAGGGTCGCCCTTCCCCTTTGTTCCTCTCTGATCTTGCGGGACGGGTTGGTCCGGTCTGTGATGGACCTCTATGAACTATTCAGCAATTTCCTCAAACAGATGACGGTCTGTGTGACGTGTTGACAGTAGAAGAATGAGAGAGAAATACGCATACTGTTAAGATTAACTTGTTGAGTAAAAGGACATAAACCGGCTCATTCGGAAAGGCGGTGTGTACACGAGGCATCGATGATGTGCGAAGTGCAGTAATCCGTACAAAGCCATTTAGTATCGGTTTACTGTGTTTAGGTTATTTAAAGTGAAACTGTCACATGGGAGGAACGATGACCGTATAGCAATGCTGACTTATAGTTGATGGAAAGTCAATGTGCACCAAACGTCCCCCCGCAACCTCAACACCCACCGTTCGTATTTCCACCTTTACTGTCAAATTTGTAAATGGGAGGTTTTCTCAAATTTGACAGTAAAGGTGGAAATACTAACAGTGGGTGTTGAGGTTGCAGGGGGATGTTTGATGCACACTGATTTTCCAGATAACGTACAGATTGATCAATCTTGTACATTAACATACAATGTATCACCCAAACCTTGACACTTTGTAGGACAAGACAGTGTTTACATCTAGCTTACAATGGATAGAGATTTGCCAGCACGGTACACACAGGGTTAGTTACGGTAAACATAACTCTCCAACCCACTACTTTAAGTAGAACTGATGCCAAAACCTTTGCACCTTGAACTGATACCGGTTTTTCGAGTATCGAGTACCAATATTTGTTTTTGAAGTGTGCCATGACCCTGATTTGCATTTGAAGCCGGTGTTCTAGCGAAAGAACACCGGCTTCACTTGCCGAGGCTGTCTGGCTTCCTGACCAATTGGGAAGCTGGGTGGTGAATCATGAGGTTCCTGAATGGCTTCCTGAATGGTTAGGAAGCCAGGCTGCCTACCAACAAGTGACTTCCTAGCCAATCAGGAAACCGGGTGGCACATCATGACCCACCTCCCGGCTTCCTGATTGGTCAGTAAGCCAGGCTGCCTAGGAACAAGTAAAGCTGACTTCCTAGCCAATCAGGAAGCCGGACAACACATCATGACCCGCCTCCTGGCTTCCAGGTTGGCTAGGAAGCCAGCTTCACTTGTTCCTAGGCAACCTGGCTTCCTGACCAATCAGGAAGCCGGGACGTTGGTAATTACGTGCCACCCGGCTTCCTGATTGGTTAGGAGGCCAGGCTGCCTAGCAACAAGTGAATCTGACTTCCTTGCCAATAAGGAACCCGGGAGGTGGGTCATAACCCACCGCCCGGCTTCCTGATTGCAAAGGAAAGCGGCTCCCTCGGCACTGCCGCTCAGAGGCAAATCTTCCTCTGACCGGAAGTACCACTATCGGAGCATTTGGGCGAGTACGTATACTCGCCTAAATACTCGGTATAGGTACCGATACTAGTATTGGTATTGGTGCATCCTTAGTTATAACCCCTGACAGCTTTTATTTGCAATCTGTGTTTCATTGGGGGAGATTTCCCTTCATTTCCTGTCTGATTTCCACAACAGTAAGTGAGAGGAAAGTTTTCCGAACTGAGGGAAACCCTTGGTGGTTAACAGGGTCACCATTGGAATCAGCATTAGTGTGTCGGTGAAGAACAAGGGAAGGCAACATATAAGCAGATTATTTATTCACAGCCTTAAAGGAAATCTCTGCACCATATCAGCGGGTGATTATTGTATCGACTACATTAAAACAAAACTTCAGATATCTCACAGTGATTCATTTTCTCCGCAGATCCTCGGAGCGGTGATCCTTGGCTGCGGAATATGGATTCTCGCGGACAAGTCCAGTTTCATAGCTGTGTTACGTAAGTGTGTTCTAGTATCTTAGTGGCATCAAAACTAGTAAAGTATATCTAAAGCTAAACATTTTTACTTTATTTTGAATACAGAAGGTAATAGTTAAAACCATTGTTGTTTGTTTTTTTCTCTGATGGGGAGGGAGAGGAAATCTCTCCAAAGTAAAAGGCCTCATTTTAGAGAGTTGTCACCAGTTCAGGTGTCCATATTGGATGATCTTCCCTCTAATTCTGTCCTAGTGACAACGGTCAGATTTTGACTTCCTGTCCTTTGGTTTGGTTTTGCTGACACTGGTATATTTTAGTTGATTGAATTCTCATCAACCGGCAAGCTACAGATATATCTGGTAATCTACTTTGCCGAGTCCATTTTAGCCCTGTCAGAGATACCAAGCGCTGATGAAGGTAGAGTGTGTTTGGCTTCCGAAACATGTTGGGTGTTATATGTGATCATATTATGGTCACCTAAAAGCAATTTAGACTCTGTCACCAAATGCTTTTGGTACTTTTGTCGAATGTTTTTTGAGTCACGTTCTGGGTTCTCACCAACGGGCAACCATGAGCAGCCTTACCAAGAGCGAGTTGGCTTGCCAAATAATTAAACTCTCCTTTCTTTTTAATGAATAAGTGTTGAAGTTCCAGCCCCTCTTGCATATATTCTATTGAAGGTCACCAATCCTGGTGTCCATATTGGATGATCTCCCCCCTAATCCTGTTCTGGTGACAACTGACAAGCTTTGAATTTCCCATCACTTTCTGTCCAGTGACCTTTCCCCAGTGGTGGTTCTAACCCTCCCAATTCTATGCAAAATAAATTAAAAACAAATGTTTTTGGCTTTAAATTTGTTTTTCCCCCCTTTCCCCCCCCCCCAGCTGTTTAATGGACTCTGTGACATTTCATAATTTTTGGCCCCAATTTGGTATTTTCAGAAACTGCAAAACATGCAGTTTTGCTGTTTTGCAAAGAAACCTAAGCCCAACCTGCTGTAAAATCTTAACGTGACACTAAACTCAGGAGATAAATCTTAAAATTACATTTGAGTACCATAACTATTAACAACAATGTATCTTATTAGTGTATCACTCGGCTGTAGATCCTCCAATCAACTCTGAATTGGTGCTGACACTGTCCTTCCTTCTGGAGGGGGGCTACTTTTGTTCCCTATGATCCCTGTGTGTGTTGTAAAGTAGTCACCGCTCTGAGCTCACTCCTGGGATGGACTACAATCTTAATATAAATTAAAAATATTAACATGACATTGTAGTCCATCTCAGGAGTGAGCTTGGAGCAGTGACTACTTTACAACACACACAGGGACCATGGGGAACAAAAGTAGCCCCCCTCCAGAAGGAAGGACAGTGTCAGCACCAATCCAGAGATTTGAGAATCTACTGCCGAGTGATACACAAATAAGATACATGGTTGTTAATAGTTAAGGTACTTGAATGTATTTTTAAGATTTAACTTCTGAATTTAGTGTCACTTTATAAAACACAGAGGGCTCAGATGCATGTGTGAGTATATGAGGAATCCTGGTGCCTCTATAGCCTCCTGGTGCCTATATGGTCCTACTGAAACACATACAGAAGTCCTTCTCCAGACAAAAACATAACTGACATGTGCATAGTATATAATGCATACTGAAATCCAGCAGGGCGCCAGCGACATTCACGTGAGTGATTGCTTATTTTCCGTTTACAGAGAACTCGTCCCATTCGATAAATGTCGGATCGTACATCCTGATTGCAATTGGAGGGGTCACGATGATCATGGGATTCTTGGGATGTATCGGAGCTGTGAATGAAGTCCGCTGTCTCTTGGCACTGGTGAGTATGTGGCAGAGAGTGTACATTGGCTCCATCATCATTCCTAAGTGTCACAGGAGAGCCTCAGTTTTCAGAATCCAATATGGCCATGCTGTGGGCTGATGGAGACCTGTTATGACTCATAGAAAGACACCATGACAATGTCTCTTCAATGTGTATTGCAATGCTGTACAAAGAATTCAGAGTATTCCATAGTTACATAGTATCTGAGGTTAAATAAAGACACAGGTCCATCAAGTTCAACCTTTGTGTGTACACGAGTGTCTGTGTGACCTTGTGTTTAAGAGTACCTGTACCCCTGTATGTTACAGTCTCTGAGGAAGGTATCTAAATGATTTTTGAATGATTCAGTACTCTCAGCTGATACCACTGCTTGTGGCAGAGAGTTCCAGACTTTAACCGCTCTAACTGAAACAAAGCCCCTATGCCCCTTGTGGTTAAATCTTTTCTCCACCAGTTTTAGGTATTATAAGGCAACTCCTTACTGCTTGCCCCTCTAGGCCTTTAAGTGGATGGCAATGCCAGAGCAGTGTGATCTCTTTGCAGAGAGGTGAATGGGCTTTCTTGATCATTTGATCATTGTTATTGGGTATCACAGTGACCATGTGGTTGGCAGCCCATCACATCAGCTTCAAGTCATTGCTAGATGACCGTGCAGTCACGGTGCTGGGGATGCCCGATTGAGCAAAGTAGTATGCATATATATGGCTTGGGAAGAGGTAATGGGTATGTCTTGAGTGGATTACATCATGTTTAATTTGAGATATTTCATGCCAATGAGCATCTGTTTAAAGGAGAACTATGAGGCGATTGCTTTTCACTCCCCTCATAGTTCTAGACGACCTGTGACAATGAGACTGTCACAGGTCGGCTCAGTAGATCGGGAGGTGAGCGAACACATACCGGCGTTCGCTCACCTCTCGATCCTATCACGGCTCTCTGCCATGACAGGGGAGGGGCTGGATTCCCACCTCCCCGCTCCGATCCGTCAGCGCTGACTGGCGGAACGGACAGGGAAGGGGGCGGGTACAGCTGGCTCTGCCTCTAGATAGGCAGAGCCAGCTGTCACTCACGCAGCTGGGCGGATCTCGACATCAATGTCGGGATCTGCTCCGGCTGCGGCGTCTCAGTATACCGCTAGCTGTAGCTCGCGGTATACTGAGCCTAGGGTAACGGGAGGACGCTAGTTTGTGTCCTCCCATTACCCTAAGGAGAACTATGGGGAAAAGCCCTGACCCCATAGTTCTCCTTTTAATGATAGGAGTGAAAATCAAGATTAATAGGCTTAGTTAACATTTATATACCACATTTTAGCTGTGTGTACTGTAGTAGAGATAAACACAAATGGTCAAGCAGCATGTAACCAACAGGGCATTCCTTTCACATTCTGTTGTCTTCTATGTAATCCACTTGCTACAAAGATGTTGCCACCCCACCGCCCCCTTGCTTTACGTCTAATACATTGTATAATTACTGAAGTGTAACCAGAGCATAGAACATTTCCCTCATTCTCGCACACTATTGGCTGTTTTCTGTGCCACTCAGTTGCCAGTAATAATGTCATGTTGTTCCTTTTGTTCCCAGCTTCTTGTGTCACGTACCAATGTAGCCTCACCATAGAGAAAAATACATCATTCTCTCTTTTTGTGTTTCAGTATTTCATATTTTTGCTGCTTATACTGATTGCCCAGGTAGCCGTTGGCGTCTTCATTTACTTCCAGAGACAAGAGGTAAGCAGATTTTATTTCCCCTCGTTCTGGTTACTGTCTTCTAGTCTGAGATACCATTGTGCATGTATATTATAAAGCCAAAATTTGGGGTGGTTGGTGCAGTTGATGACATTGTGACTCGTCTTGTCTAAATTACAAGCCTTTGCAGCCTTCCAAGACGTGGCCAATGCGCAATCTTTCTATTTTCAAAGGATAAAAAGGGGAACACTTGCTCATCATTCATAAATGGCCTTACTTAATAGGGCAATATGCAAATTTTAAAGTACAAGAACCCTTAGTGACCAATCAGAATGAAAGTGTATGTCAGGGTAAAAAAATATTCACTACATCTGTCAAATACATGCAAATTTCTACATGTTTTATCCCTTTTAAAAATGCTATAAGTAGAGAAAAATGCCTGTTGATGTGCCAGAAATCCAGTGAGCTGTACCTCTTGTTCAGGCTGACAACCAGTGGTGTCACAAGGGGGGTGTGGCCCACACCCTGGTGCCACCATTGGAGGGGGTGACACCAAAATGACTGACAGTCATTTTGGTGTCACCCCTCTAAAAAGTCGGGCACGCGGTCATGCAGCAAGAGCCTTACAGTGTCTGGAGAGAGGAGGGGGCCTGGCGGCATACCTCATCCCGCCCCGTGAACGTCCCCTCCTCTCTCTGCCGACGTCCATCACCAAGATGGCAGTCGTCTATCAGATGTCCACGCATGCGCAAATGACGACACGGCGGGGTGTCACCCGGTCTAGAGACTGTATGACACCCGGCCTCGGGACACCCCTGCTGACAACACAGTGCCTTTGTTTTACCAAAATCTCAATCAGCCTTGTCAGCCCTTCCTGCTGGACTGCAGAACTCTACCCTTCCCCACTCCTCTCTGTCCCTCTCCACATGCATACATTGATTTCTTTCCCAGCAAAACAATGCTGCTATTTTGACTCCCAAGAGCCTGCCTATATTTTGTGTTTAAGAAAAGAGATCTTGGGAGATGTAGTTGGGGGGGGGGAGGGGGTGAGCCTTAGTCATTATGCAAGAATTTTACAAACCTGGTGATGATGTCACAAAGCTGTTTCCAGCTACAGGGAAAAAAGTATTGATGTCACACGATCTAGAGGGGTTGAGGGAGGTTTGGGGACAAATTTGGGTAACACTTGGACATACACGTGGTTGGGGTGAGTTCCCGGACTTTGCTCATTTATTCTAAAGAGATTATTTCTGTTACTGGAAAAAAAAAGCTTTAGAAAAACCCATGTTAGAAACTACTGATTAATGCCCTTGTTTACTTCAGCAGCTTCCTCTACCAAAACAATGGATGATATATATCCCTTTATGTCAAGAATTCTTTGTACCATGACATGATCTCATGGGACATTCCATTGTAAGAATGAGAGGGGAAGCTGCTACTAATATTCTGTAAAATAAGAACAGGAATATTTTGCTTTTCCTTCCTTGTTTCTGTTGGTTATCATACGGTTTGAAGTCACGTTGTCACTGGATTTTAGATGCGGTAACGTGCCTGATCTAAAAAAAGCAAAATCTGTGCAAGAGCCAAGCACACAATAGACTTTTATATATTCAAAATGAAACTGTGACACTACCAAAGCTATTTAACCAGTTGTTGATAGTGGACATACTACACACATCCAAAAACAAACCTCATCAAGTACACAGGACGTATGTAGTATGTCATATCCTACTGCTGTTCCCCCTCACAGACCTGCCAGCACAGCAGGGAGTTGCTCTGCTGCTGTAAAAAAAACAAAAAAAAACAGGCCATCTGACACGGTTTATAAACAGATGTAAGATGGGGAGATACAAAGTAACTGTGTTAGTTTTATAGCTACTCTGTTTCATTCATCTGCAGATCAAAGGAAAAAGCTTTAACGTGTGGATGTCGTCAGCTGAAGTGACCCTAAACTCAGGAGTTAAATCTTAAAAATACATTCAGGCACCTTAACCATGAACAACAATGTATCTTATTTGTGTATCACTCGGCTGTAGATCCTCCAATCATCTCTGAATTGGTGCCGACACTGTCCTTCCTTCTGGAGGGTGGCTACTTTTGTTCCCCCTGGTCCCTGTGTGTGTTGTAAAGTAGTCACCGCTCCAAGCTCACTCCCGGGATGGACTACAATCTCAATACAAATTAGTAAACTAAACATGATTGTAGTCCATCCCGGGGGTGAGCTTGGAGCGGTGACTACTTTACAAAACACACAGAGACCATGAGGAACAAAAGTAGCCGCCCTCCAGAAGGAAGGACAGTGTCGGCACCAATTCAGAGATGATTGGAGGATCTACAACTGAGTGATACACAAATAAGATACATTTTTGTTAATAGTTAAGGTACTTGAATGTATTTTTAAGATTTAATTCCTGAGTTTAGTGTCACTTTATCTGACCTCATCATACTTGAAATGCATTTTTAAATGTAAAAATGTCTGTAGTCCATAGGGGGTACAGGTAAGAAAGATGAACTGGGTAATGGCATACGCCATAAGAGCAGCCCCCCATAGAGCATTAACATGTACTTTTTATATTTTAGCACTGCTTCTGTACCACATTTCTGTTGAAAAACAACAAGGTTGGCTACTATTGATCCTGCTTCCTAGCCCTACCAGTTGGCCACTAAAGCAGCACATCCTAACCTTTAGCGCTTTAATATAAGATCTGCATTTAACATCCAGCTGCCTGAATCTGCTGAAAATTATGACATGCATTTTTTGCCGATAGTAACTGAGCTGACATTTGCTCTGATTACCTTGATATGCTGAGTTTGAATTGCCCGGGATCGAGACCAGTTTAAGTTTCAGTGCCCTCTATGTCCATGACAACATGTAAAAGCAAAAAAGCCTCATGTGAGTTTGCATGTTCTCCCTATGCTTGCGTGGATTTCCCCGGGTACTCCGGTTTCCTCCCACACTCCAAAGACATCCTGGTAGGTTAATTGGCTTCTGTCTAAATTGGCCCTCCTATGTATGCATGAGGGATAGGGACCTTGGATTGTAAGCTCTTGAGGGCAGGGACTGATGTGAATGTGCACTATATAAATTGTCAGCGCTATATAAATACCAATAATAAATAAATAATGCTCTGTGTCCTTTTTTTCTTTCAGCTTAAAAATGAGATGTCAACCATCATTGACAAGTTGATTGTGACCTACAACCCGACTGACGATGTGAACGACAACGCGGAGGTCACATGGGACTATATCCAGCACAATGTGAGTGCAAAGTGCCTGCACTGATTGACAGTTCCATGTTGTAGACTTGCTTACCACAGTGTGTCCAGCTTACTATTGCTATAGCTTGTGCTTTAAATGCTTTCTGCCTACATTAATGTTCCTCTCCGCGATGCTTGTGCAGAGGGAATGTCAATTTAAGTTCCCCCTTTAAAGTGGAAGAAAAGGCTTCCCAATAACTTACCTGTTTATTGATGCTTCCCCTCTGCTCTGATCCTGTCTGCCTACACTTTGTAATAAATAGCCCTTTTTTTTTTATTTGTATTAACTTTTTCTGTGTGATTATAGATACAGTAGCAGTAAGCTGGACACATTGTATTACGTTGGACATGGAATTGTCGAGACCTAGCAGCGGACACTCATTTCTGACAGCTCTGGTCTCCACCAACAATCAGGAACCGATCAGAGCTGTTCCTGATCATGTGATCGTTGACTTAGCTATGAAATAGTGTTCACGTGCAAGATTGGGAGGTGAGGGCCGCAGCACACCTGGGCGATCCGTGCACGATACCGTGCGGTCGCGGAGTTGCCCATCACCGACGATCGTGCTGTGGGCGCCATTATTTCCTAATGGCACCTTAGTCGCTTTGGGCAGATTCCGCCAATGCATCTAAACACGATCGCAGCTAAAACAGCAGCACGTCGCGTACATGTACCTTTTTTCTGCGATTGCCGCGCGGAGGTGTCCCATTGAAATCAATTGGGCCGCGCGACAACCGCTGTCTGCAATTGTGCACAACCGCGCGATCCCAGGACGGACGCCCCGGATCGCTCAGGTCTGCACCGGCCCTGATTCACAGAAAATAGCTTCCAGACTACAGCCAAATACTTGTAACAATGTGTCACAATATGGTATAAATGTATCCACTGTGCTCTAATAACATCAGCACCATCTTTTAGCTGTAAAGAGCGTTCCCCAGATCCTCTGATCCCACAGGGAGTAGGATGTCACAATGCACTTACACACTGCCAGGTTGAGACATCTTGTGCACCCAGTACCCGTTACAGGTATGGATGTACCCTATAGTGGGAATCACCGCACTTCATTCACTAGCCAGAGCAAGTGGCCAATTAAATTAATAGCTTCAAACAGGATCGTTGGTAAAATAAGGAATCGTCCAAGTTGTAGTGGAATGATCACACAGTGACTCAGAACTCTGATGGAGATATATCTCTATATCATGGAAAAGAAAGACTCAGAATGGTTCAAGTAAACCACTCCATTTAAATTGAATAAAAACACTGTGATCTTCGGGCTATAGTGCAATAGAGGGAAACGCACACCAGATCATAACAGTCCGCTGCATGCAACTACATTCTGATATTAAACATTTGAGTACAGGTCCCCTTTTTCTCGACTATTAGACGCTATAATATAAATTACTTTATTTGACTTTATTATTAATATGGTTTTATTTTGGTTACAGTTCAAATGCTGCGGCTGGAAGAGCTACCAGAACTGGACCAACAACGAAATTGTTGCCAACAACACGGACACCTTTCCCTGCTCTTGCGTTCAGAATTCTGATGTTTCTTATGGCTTTTGTAACACCACCGTGTCAAACCTCTATCAGAATGTAAGTGACCACCTACCCACGGGGGACAGATGGACATGCCATTCATGTAGAAAGTGTAACTGCACAAGGGCTGTTGGGGGTGGACAAGGGGCCCATTTATACTAGATGTAGGACAAGTCAAATGTTGGGACCCCTTACATTGTCGTGTTTGCAGCATGTTCCTTTACTGCTTAGTGCGCACCAACTGGGTCTATGGGAAGCAATGAATTTTACCTTGACATTATGTTGGGCTTGCTTTGAGCAACTCAGTGCAATGCACATGGTGCGAATGGGCTCCCAAGTGTCTTGGATCTAGTTCAAGGTGAAAGGGGAGGAAATATTGGTAGCGCACGTGGGCCCTTTTGCTGATTTTGTCTGCCACTGTCCACATGTTTGGCAGACACAGTTAAGCTCACAGTGTGCAATGAAATCAGAGTAAGCAATTTCAGTCCAGGAGAGGTACAACTGTGCAAGATTGAATGGAAGGCCGGAGTTCAGCTTCAGGTTTAGACCGAAATCTGCTCTCCACCTTGTAGAAGTATCAGATACACCAAACATTCCAAAACTCTTTTTGTTGACCTGTGTAGGTGAAATCCATGCCAGATTATTTTACAGAAAGCCTTGCCCATGTTCCAGAACACAATGATAGCGAAACGCGGCCACTCCCTGCTGTGTCTAAATGTCTCCTTCTCTTTCAGGGTTGCGAGAAAAAAGGGGATAGCTGGCTGCAGGACCACCTGGGAGTCATCCTGGGAGTGTGCGTGGGAGTCGCTGTTATCGAGGTAAAGGCCGCTGATGTTTCCAAAATAACCTAAAGTGAACCTGCGCTGTGCTCATTTCAGTACCTGATAATGGGAAAAATGGCTGTGGCCAACTTCTGAAGGTCAAAGTTGCACTTTGGTCAAAATGACATGTAATTTACAACCTTCTTTATGGATCATGTTGATGGGCGTTCTTATCAACCACTGCATGTTCCATGGAAAGTGAATATAGCTACGTCCATATGAAAAACACATTAGACCTGCATGGAGGAAGGAGGTCCTCATTCCTCTATATAGATCTTTAGCTATCACTAGAGGGATCTCCAGCAGGAGGAAGGAGGTCCTGATTCCGCTATATACATCTTTCGTTATCACTAGAGGGATCCCCTGCAGGAGGAAGGAGGTCCTGATTCCTCTATATAGATCATTATTATCACTAGAGGGATCTACAGCAGAAGGAAGGGGGTCCTGATTCCTCTATATAGATCATTATTATCACTAGAGGGATCTACAGCAGGAGGAAGGAGGTCCTGATTCCCCTACATAGACCTTTAGGTATCACTAGAAGGATCACCAGCAGGAAGAAGGAGGTCCTGATTCCTCTATATAGATCTTTATTATCACTAGAGGGATCCCCAGCAGGGGGAAGGAGGTCCTGATTCCTCTATATTGATCTTTATTATCACTAGAGGGATCCCCAGCAGGAGGAAGGAGGTCCTGATTCCTCTATATAGATCTTTAGTTATCACTAGAGGGATCTTCAGCAGGAGGAAGGAAGTCCTGATTCCTCTACACAGATATTTAGTTAGACCTCTTTTAGAATACTGTGTTGACTTCTGGAGACTTCACTTTCAACAAGATATTAATAAGATAGAACGAGTCAAGAGACAGGCAAAAAAACGGTGACAGGTCTAAAGAGGGATAAAACATATGAGAAGTGACTGCATGAATTATGTACAGCCTTGAGGAAATAAGTGGGACTTTACCGAAATCTTGAAATACATAAAGGTTTGAAGAAGGTTTAGGAGGGCACAATTTCCAGTATGAAGCTGAGAGCAAGAACACAGGCACATGACCTCAAACTAGCAGGAGGAATGTTCAATACTAAGCTTAGTAGGTATTATTTTACAGAAAGAGTAGTTGATGGTGAGAACAGACCACCAGCAGAGGCCGTGAGTCATCAGTAAGTGAAGTTAAATATGCTTGGGACAAACATATCTATACTCAGGCAATAAAGGTCAGATTTAATACAAGTGGTCTGTTTCTGCCATCATTTTTCTCTGTTTCTGTGCAGGAAAACTCACATTGACTGGAGTCCTTAGATCTACCTGTGTAGTACCTCGAAGTACTCCCTCCTGGTTCTATACACATGGAAAGAATTGTCTAGAGAGGCCACCACCTTACATGGAGTTAGCAAATATAAAGTAGATTCAATAGAGATGGTACAATCAGACTGTAGATTGCATGGCCAGGTTTATTATCTGCAGATCAGCTCAGGCTTGGATCCCAGTCTGCCGAGTTTGTTTTGCTCATCCCTTGGCAGAAGTCAGCAACTTCAGGGGAACAGGCTAACAAAAGCTGGTTTCTGATTGGCTGTGTGTAAGTTACAACACATTGCATTAGGCGCTTTGTCTCTCCCCTTAAATGCCTTCACATGTTTTGAATAGTAAATCATCGAGTGCCACCTACAGGCAGAATGATGCACAGCAGCCTCGCTTTTCACACCTTCAGCCATGTAACTCAAAAAAAAACAACACGTATCTAAACCCAAATACAAAGATTTTGTATATTGTACCGGTCCTTAAATGTGGTGACTGCAAAAGTTTTCATTTTTCAAGCTTTTTAAACTTTATTTTCACCTGGTGATCCTGCCATTAAAAACTTCTATTGTCCTCGTATAGCTGGAAATAATGTAATTGGTAAGAGTCAGCACAGGCAAGAGTGCACAGGAAGTTATCAGCTCACAAAGGTTCTTTTTTTTTTGCACCTTTTCTCAAACCGATATAACAATGCTTTCAATTGTATAGTTACCTGACTAAAAGACACGAGGCGTACAGGGCACACTTAGAGGCATGAGGCTTGCAGGGCACACTTAGAGGCATGAGGCTTGCAGGGCACACTTGGAGATGCAGGGCACGCTTGGAGAGGCCTGACGCGCTTGGAGGCGTCGAGCATGCAGGGCACACTTGGAGGCATCGGGCTTGCAGGGAACATTTGGAGACAATGGCCACACAGGGGCAGGTGAATACTGGAATCACAGGGGACAAGGATTTGTAACAGCCCATTTCTCAAAAGTCGAGCCATGCCTGGCCTAGCCTTTTAAGTGGGCACCAATCATGGAAGCTACACAGTTATACAGTACACACTGGGCAGGCAATCCAAACTGATTCCCGGGAGTGGTGAGCGTTACAACCAGGATAAGGATACTTATATTAAAAAAACCAGTGTCAGTTATTTTCATTGACATTTGAAGTTTACAATAGCACGGCTTAATAGAAATCCCTGCACTGGCTTCCACTTGCCCAGAGGATAAAATTCAAAATATTAACAACCACTTACAAAGCCATCCACAACTCTCACCCGGCTATATCTCAATCCTTGTCTCAAAATATCACCCTAACCGTCCTCTCCGCTCTTCAAAAGACCACCTGCTTTCCAGTTCCCTTGTCAACTCCTCCCATGCTCGCCTCCAAGACTTCACTAGAGTCTCTCCCATCCTCTGAAATCTATCTCCCACACTGACTGCCTTTAGGCAATCCCTTAAGACTCATCTCTTCAGGGAAGCCTATCCCACCTCAACCTAACCACTGAAATATCAATTTCTTAAAGAATTCATCCCCACGCAGCCACCTCCTCATGTATCACTGGCCCCTCCCTTTTAGATTGTAAGCCCTCCCTTGTCTTGAATTGTATTGTGATTGTAATGTCTTCCTTATATTGTGAAGCGCTGCACAAACTGTTGGTGCTATATAAATACTGTATAATTATAATAAAGATCCTTATCGTCATGTAAAGCTTTGTGAATTGAGCCATACTGTGTGTATTGGGTGCTTTGACATGATGTAACTCTAAATGGGTTTTATTTAAGCCGAGTCTAAATCAATGTTTTGTTTTTCTTTCCTGCAGCTCCTGGGATTGATCCTTTCCATGTGCCTCTGCCGGAAGATTCAAAACGAAGATTACAACGCCCGCTATCACGCCATTCCGATAATCCATTGCCTTCCCTCCAACATTGGCCCCATCTGTGTATATATACATATGTATAGCCCACCTACCATTTACCAGTCAGAACAGGGGGTGTTATTGTGAAGCGTTTAACCCTTCGCTGACCTGACAGACTTTTTTTCTTTTAAGAGGTGAAACATCACCCGAGATAAAATCGGGAATTTTTGCAAAATTGCTGACTTTAGTTTAGTTTTTGTGTGTAAAGGAAGTTTAGTTTTCAGATTAATATGTTCAAATAAGCAAATGGAAGCTTCAGCAGGCTTGGGCAATCCACAAGCAGTCGGCTGGAAGCTACGAGTCCCATAGCGGTGCACTAGGGCTTGTTGATCCACAGCAGTTGTGGATTGCTGGAAGACTTCCAGTCAGAAGATATAGATTGTTACTAAGACATAAGGATGGGGTCTTACCTGTGTCTGCGGTTTGAATTTGGATGCAATTGCTGATAGTCCACACTGAATTGCGGCTTAACATAACCCCAAAGCCCTGCTTGTAACTCCAACATTTCTATATGTGATCAGGACAATATTAGCCATTGAAGACTGCCAGCTGAGCCAAACATGACCATGCCCAAATTCACCAACCGGCAATTAGAGCAAGTTCTAGCTCAGCAATGGAATGGAATTCCAAGCAGATACAACCTCATTTTATTTATTTTAATTCTGACTGGCTTTCTGTTTAAAGGGTCAATCCACTCAAATGCTTTATTTTTGATAGTTCAAGTTAACTACTTGGCTTCTTGTTAGCAGTAAGGCCTTCCTACCATTGTTTCTGGTCCTCTCTTGGAGGTTCCAGACCACTTTTGAGTATTTCCAATGCTCCTGTTGCATATTTAAAACCAGACTCTGGACACAATATTCTTACCAGGGTTAAAGCAGTTAAACCTTGCTTTGCTTCAAAGGGAACCTCCCATCATGCAGGCTGCCATTCATTATGCATCAGGGCAGCTCCTGTTGTACTTCCAAGCTGCTTGGATGTAAGCACTGCAGGCCTCATAGACCCAAGCGCTGAGGTTGAGTCTCTGCTCCCCCCTTCTCTACTCCATTCGCAGAACACATGGCCCCAGGCTTAGCTTTGTGAGGGGCCAGAAGCAGAGGGAAGCAAAGACACGACCATAGCTTTAGGGTCTATGAGACCTGCAGCGCTTACATTTGAACCGTCCAGAAGTTCAGTGGGAGTTGTACTAATCCAGCATGTAATAAAAGCATATTTGCCAGATGTAGAAGAAAGCCTGCAAGACGGGAGGTGACATTTGAAGCAAAATAAGGTTCAACTGCTGTAACCCTGGCAAGGTTTTTGTGCACAGATTTGGGCTTTAATATTGCAATGCCTTGACTATCCACCAGGGGGAGTGTGACCACCAAGGCTGCAGCAGTTGCATGGAACTGGGAACTCAAGATCTGATCATTGGCGACCCCTGGAGTCATTCAAAAAACAGGTTTAAGTTCTCAGAATGTACCAGAAAATGTCACTTTTAGGTTGACAATCCTCTTAAAGGTCTATATCTCCTTCATGCATAGTGCTGCTGGACATGATGTGCCAAAGTGTCCTCCGTTGAGGCAGTTGACTGGTACTCATTGATACTTTGCTCAGAGCTGGCCTCACTGAAAATTCAGCATGCATTATCGGATGTGCATGTGACACTGAGCAAAGCATCGCGGAGTATCGACTGTTGCCTTCAAAAGAGTGAACTGTTGTGCAGTGCACACCTTCATATACTGCACCTGGTGGCAGTGAGCATGGAGTTGCTCGGGACTCCCCCGAAGACCGTGTCGGGCACAAGCCCTAAGCCTGCTGGGCAGCAAGATTTCATTTTTGTTATGAATGCTTTGTATAGAGACATGTAAAAACAAAACAAAAAAAAAAAGAGCAAAGCTATCTAAATAGATCATTTTATTTCTGTATAAAAAATATTAGTTGTAAATAAATGTGTAGTATTCAGTGGCGTGGTCTGTGTTTATTTGACTCTGTGGGTTTTTGTGAAGCTAAAAATGTTCTATGCCCTTTCAGGAGCTGGGAGACTGATCCCCTGCTTCAGGGAGATTTCCCCCACAATGTTGTCACCCAGAAAGGAAATGAGGAGCAATCTCTGACGTGAAATCTCTAGCAAGGATTTTTACTAGATTAGAGGAAGCCTAAAACTCTTGTCAGCTTTTATTATGTGCGCTTTGGTGATTTTTCCTCACTCCTTCCTCACCTAACAAAGAAAAACCTTTCCATTTCATTCTGAAGTCATTATGATTTCCTGAAACTGCCTAAAATCTAGAGGTTTTTCTTGCAGGTGTGGCAACTTGTGGGCACGCTGATGCCTTATACAACCTGGGGGTGTGCTTTATGCTCTGTACATACTCAAGGCATGCTGTATGCTCATTACAACGTGGGGGGAATGCCCTGTGCGCCCTGGGGAATGGTGTATGCCCCGTGCACCCCGCGGGAATACTGTGTGCCCTATACAAAACAGGTTCCTTCTGATGTTTACAAGGAGCTTGAAGTCAAATCCCGAGCATCCCCTGTGGCTGTGGCAGGCATTTCACTATATTTAGATCATTCTAAAGCGTATGTAAAGCTGCCCATACACCTTACAAACATCGCACGACTTTCGTTGTGCGATGGTTGTAAGGTCATTAAAATTTCGTACGATCTGCCCATCTTGGACAGGCAGATCGTACTTGCGATCATTGCAAGCCCTCCCCGCTGAGGGGAAGGCTTCCGATGATTGCAGTGCTGAGCGGGCAGTGTGCGCTTGCGGCATTCGTCTGCCGAGCACGCCACCAACCCGCCGAAAAATCGTACGATTTTCGTCAGGTTTTCCAGCGTGCTCAAGACGAAAGTCGTGCGACCGTACAGTAGAAGCGGTCGCACGCTGCCCATACACCTGCCGATTATCGTACGATCGCGGTATCACCCACAACTATCGTACGATAATAGTCAGGTGTATGGGCACCTTTTAGGCAAGAATAAGAGATTTGTCTTCCCTCAGCAAAACTTCAACAGCAGGTGGAGCCCTTGATTCTTCCTGTAGTACAGCAATAGTGTTACATTGAATGAGCATTTGCAACACAGAAGGAGCTTTTCTCAGTGCAAGCCTTTATAGTGAAATCTTTGGCACAGAGAAGTTCTGATGTGTAAAGAAATGTTACACCATGCTTCACAGTACTATGAAATCAATCTCTCCTTTCTGCTGGATAGTACAGCTCTCCCCATACATGCAGCCCCCACTGAATAGGAGAGATGCTCGGCTCCTAGACTGCAGTGCTCCTGTCTTTTTTTTAAACTTTTGCCTCCCCTTCCCCTCAGCCATTCATAGGACGCCATGAGTTCTATAAATGAATAAAGATTACCCAGAGAATCTGAACAATTACATTGATGCGTGCAAAGCCAGCTTCTTCTAAGTATTTGTAATAAGAAAACGTTTTTCTATACTGGTCTGGAATTTGTTTATATCCCAACTCGGGTCTATTTGTTTATTTTATTTATTAAAAGGTCCTTCAAGCTGTTTATAGAAATAAAATCAGCTGCCATACTCTCCTTCAATCCAGAGTTGCCACCACTCACACTACCTCTTCTTTGCCACCACTCACACTACCTCTTCTTTGCCACCACTCACACTACCTCTTCTTTGCCACAAGATGTTCTCAGTGTTCTAGGTGGAATAATGCCCAATATATGTGAACCCAGAAGATGGAGTAAATGCAGAACATCACCATGGCATCCTTCACTTACAGTCTGCTGATGCATAGAGAGACGCTGGGGTCATTGCGTCAGTGCTGTTCTCGGTGAGGAACACCCAGTCTTGAGAGGCGGTGAAGAGGACGAGGACCTGGTGGTCTCAATTGAGCAGCATGAAGACTTCTGGAAAAAAAATTACATAAAAATCAAAAACTTGTACCCCTGTATATTACGGTCCTAAGGGACTGTAATATACAGGGGTACAAGTAGTACTCCTAGGAATGAGATCCTATAGGTTGGACTTGATGGACTAATGTCTTTATTCAACCTCAAATACTATGTAACATATGTAACTATGTAATTGCTTGGTCAGGATCCCAAGAGCAGTCAAAGGGCGAAGTGGAGGAGGGGGGTGTTGGGAGCGGGTGGTGCACGAAGACTGGGGATGGCCTTTAAATGGGAACACCTGCCAATTTTTTTTTTTAAATGTATACTATATAGATAGGAGTAATCACATTTGCTGCACAGTTGTATCCGGTTCTTCAGGAGCAGCAAAAGACAGACATATCTTCTTTGGAAAGTATCCAAATACAACACATTAAAATAACAAACAATTGAAACAGAAGTGTTAGCGAAGAGGGGGAAAGCAGAACCGTTTACTAGCGGACCATAAAAGCAAGTATAACCAGTGTGTACAAACGCACACACGCCAGATTATTATGACCACCCCATCAGTACTTCGTTGGGCCGCCTCGTGACTCCACGAGATGGTGAAAGGTGATGCGAGGAATCTGACACTGCACTGTTGGCCATCTGTTGTCTTGTACCAGTCTTGCCCCTCCCCCGTTCTGCCCTAACATTGACTAGTCGCTGACGGCCACAATTCGCATGTTCAGACCCAGATTTTGGGCTGACAGTCCAGTCTTTGAACACTTTAATGAGCCCCTCTTGAACATTTAACGAATTCTGCTGTTTTGCTGATACTCGCTCCATGGCTCCGAGCGCCAACAATCATCAAAATATAAGGTGTCCCCAAGAAAATAGAAATCCCTTACTCTGAGCCGGTTCAATAAACAGGTAGATAATACATGATTTGACAGTTAGAATATTTAATCATAGAAAAAGTTTTAACATTACATCCACAACAAGACATTTAAAAACAATTAAAAAACTTCCCTAAGGTAACAAATATAAGAATCATGGGTGATCTACAATCCAACTAAAGTGATACTATGGAGTAGCCACCTACTATACAGATATCTCATGTGTGGGTACAATGTATCCCGGGTTACTCACAGCTCATGTTGCTCAGGGAGCTCAGGGGGAGACAGTCCTGCTCAGGTTCCAAAATGCTGGATGATGTGTTTGCTTCAATAGGTAATGGTAATTGGGAGCAGGAGATGGGAATAGATAGGCTGGGCTGGAAATTCAAGTGCCCCTGCCTTTTTCCCTTGCTTGGGGCTCTCACTGGCCCTCTGGCTCGAATTTCAAATTTGAGAGCTAACCCAGAGGCATTTCCATGTAGGTGTGTGCGGCCGCACAGTAAAGCAAAAAAGGTGTATGCGGGAGTCTCAGAGGTAAGCGATTCCCAGTGGAAAGGTTGTGCAAAGTACAGCAAGTTGTCGTCCGGTCATTTCACTCAGACTCTGCTGGATGCGTTAAGGATTCCAATGCAGGCTTTTTAGATCCAATCCCAAACGGCTGGGCTCCGTCTCAGCACCGTCAAAGCCCAAGCTGACAATGATAATGCTGCGGCTGATGTGCGAGATGAGCTTTGATGAGTGTGCAGGGAAGTTTGAATAGCACACATAACCCTGGCGCGTTTCCTCCCCGCTCAGGGGCTTCTTCAGAGGGGGTGTGTGCTCTAGGTCTTGTAGGGATGCAATAAATAGCCGGTTGATGAACCTCCCTGGGGGTTTTTCCAGCAATTTATGAATCTTGGGGAGGGCATAAAAAACCTGAGTGCGCGGGAACGGTACCCTCAAGAAATCTAGTGTACCCTTATCTATAAGGTCAAGATCCAGAGCCTCCTCCAGTATTGTCTCGAGAATCGCCTGGAACGATCTTTCTACAGTGGCTTCTTTAGGATGGTACCAAGTGGTATTTCCCAGAATCCTCAGGACCATCTCTGTGTATTGTTCACTAGCCATAATAACAACGTTGCCACCTTTATCTGCCTGCTTAATTACTATATTCTTGTTGCCTTTGAGATCTTCCAGGGCTGTTCTCTCATCAAAGGAGAGGTTGTCCTCCTGAATTCTGGTGGATATCCCTTTCATAATCTCCTCACTCACCCTTTTGACAAAATCCCAAATATTGGTATTCTGCGTTAAAGGCGGGAACGTCTTAGACTTGCGTTTGAAATGTTGTTTGGTGGGGGGGGCCTCAGTTTCATCTCCTTCCTCATCGGAGATGTGTCCCTCTTCCCAAAGTTCATGCAGATCTCTGAGTGCCCTGTAGTCCCTCCTAGAAAAATCCTTCCAGTCATCCAGGATGCCACCCAGGGGCAATCCCTCCTTATCGTGCACTTGCTTAAGTAAAAGCCTGCGCGCGAAGAGGTTGACGTCCTTGATGATTTCGAACCTGTCTGGTGGTGCCTCTGGGCAGAAGGTTAGACCCCTGGATACCAATTTCAGCTGCATATCTGTAAAAACATACGGGTCGTAAAAACATACGGGGTCGTTTGAGGAGATACTGATCCAGAATTGTTTTTTTCATGTAGATCGTATTCGGGGGGGGGGTCCCTGTGTTCTCTCCCTTCTTTCCGTCGGAGGATGCGGGGCCCCCTCCCCTGTAATGGGTGGGGGCCCCGCCTCCCCCAAAAAAGAAGAAACGGGAGACTCTCTTCTAGCTCTCTGTGGTTGGGCTCCTCTCATTCTTGTCTCGATTCCTGAATTATCTGGAGTGTGTGAGGGTTTGCCATGACGTGTCTTCGAATCCCTCCAAGAGGTCCCATTCCTCTGTTTTTGGGCACGTGTGTTATAATTCCATTGGCGAGGGGCTACAGTTTCTTCCGAAGAGGAAGGGCAGGATTCTGTTCCCTCTGATTGGGTATCCCCCTCCTTGCCCCTCCTTCTAAACACTTGAGTGTCCTTTGTGCCTGGGATTTGATTCTTTGAGTCAGGGTTATGTGTGCTATTCAAACTTCCCTGCACACTCATCAAAGCTCATCTCGCACATCAGCCGCAGCATTATCATTGTCAGCTTGGGCTTTGACGGTGCTGAGACGGAGCCCAGCCGTTTGGGATTGGATCTAAAAAGCCTGCATTGGAATCCTTAACGCATCCAGCAGAGTCTGAGTGAAATGACCGGACGACAACTTGCTGTACTTTGCACAACCTTTCCACTGGGAATCGCTTACCTCTGAGACTCCCGCATACACCTTTTTTGCTTTACTGTGCGGCCGCACACACCTACATGGAAATGCCTCTGGGTTAGCTCTCAAATTTGAAATTCGAGCCCGAGGGCCAGTGAGAGCCCCAAGCAAGGGAAAAAGGCAGGGGCACTTGAATTTCCAGCCCAGCCTATCTATTCCCATCTCCTGCTCCCAATTAAAAAAAAAAAGCGTGAGCTTCCCCCGCCAATTCATACCAGACCCTTTAGGTCTGGAAGGAGTGTTAGGAGGGACCTTCCCCCTAGTTAAAACAAAAAAAAAGTGTGTGGGGTTCCCCCAAAATCCCTACCAGACCCTTTAGGTCACTAAAGGGTTAAATCAAATAGTAAAAAGTCCAGACTTTGATAAAATCCTTTAATTGAAAAAAAAACAAAGACTCAATTTTTGACTATTCCTTTAATTTAAAAATAAAATAAAATGGCTCCATCGATGTAATCCAGCGTCAATCACGATGCATGACCCCCCGCCGACACGCCAAAATAAAAAAGTCCCGCTGCACGACGACCACCCGAACCCGACGAAAACTCGCCGCAAAATGACATTCAGCCCCAATGTCAACAAATGGGCGGAGCAGGTCGTGACGTAACGGCAGGCTCCGCCCATTTGACATTCTCTGCCATCAAATACTACATAGCATTCGGAAACTCACGAATAGCACTCGGGATTAAGTAAGAGGGGTAAGTATGAGGACAGCAACCGTGCAGAATACTTGATCGTGTCCCAAACCCGGAGTGCATGTGACATGGACTTGCTCAGAGTTTTGGGTCTACCACAGAAGGGCAACCAAGGTAGAGCATGCAGTGGTATGGGAAAACAAGTAGGGATTTCCAATTACATCCACATTGGGAGGTTGGTCTTCTGGTGAATAGAAATGAGTGGTAGGAGTTGTGAGGCTTCATAATAAAGCCATATATTAGGCAATCCGATACCCCCGTCTTTTTTATGTTTATATAAAGTGGTTTTAGCAACTCTAGCTTTCTTGGGGTGCCAGATAAAAAGTAAGATTTGTCGCTGTAGGGAACGTAAGGCAAAGGGTGATACTGCCACAGGTAATGTTCAAAAAAATAAAGGAGTTTAGGTAGCAACATCATCTTAATAGCAGCCACCCTGCCAAACCCGGAGAGATGAAGATTCTGCCATTTGGTCATGAAGTGTTTTAAGGAGCGAAAAAGCGGTATATAGTTAGCAGCATATAAGGTCTCATAGGTAGGCGTAATATGTAGTCCCAGGTATTTTATAGAGTGCTTAGCCCAGGAGAATGTGTAGTTCGCACATAGACGGTCATACGAACAGTGGGACAGGTTGACATTCAAGGCAGCGGATTTACTCCAAAAATCCCGATATGCCTCTAGACGGTATATCAATAATATGTACAATTTTCCTAACATTGTCGCTAGCCTGTCGCTTTGGAATAAATCCCACCTGATCTCCATGTACAAGCGTGGGTAAGAAGGCGTTAATGCGTGTGGCCAAGATTTAAAAAGTATTTTTATGTCGATATTTAAAAGCGATATTGGGCGATAGTTGCTGGGATCCAAAGGATCCTTATCAGGTTTCGGGACCATGGCTATATATGCCTGGAGCGAGGACGAATGTAGTTCTAGGTCAGTTTTAAGTGAGTTTTATAAAGTAGTTAATCTGGGGGACAGAATGGGAGCTAGTTTCTTATAATAGAGGGCCGAGAAGCCATCCGGACCCGGTGCTTTGGAGGGTTTCAGCTGTTTAATTGCGGTAAGAACTTCCTCTTCCCGAACATCAGAATTCAAGAGTTCCAAATCGTCTCGAGAAATCTGTGTGAGAGCGAGATTAGCAAAAAGTTCCTCAGCAATGGAGTTCCGGAAGGCCTGTTGGCCAGCATAGAGGGTTTTCAAGTTGTCCACAAAGAGTTCCAAGATCCTAACTGGGTTAGCCGTCACATTACCATGAGAGTTTCGCAGGCGGATTGGGGCCGCATGGGAAGGTAACATATTTAGTTTCTTTGCCAACAAGGAACCAGGTTTGTTAGGTCTGGAGCAAAACTTTTGCTTAGACCACCCTAGGTGTTTTTCCGACTGCTGCTCCATTAGCAAATTCAACTCTGTTCTCACAGAGGACAGCTGAGCATATGTTTTACAGTCATATTTATTTTTCAGAGAGCGGTCGAGGCGTACCAGGCTCTCCTGCGGAGCGTCTATTTTCCGTAAACGTTCTCGCTTTCTGCGAGTAGCTAGCTGGATCAGATGTCCTCTCATGGTAACCTTATGAGCTTCCCACAAGCTCACAGGGGAGGCGACAGAACCCTCGTTAACTTCAAAATATTGGCGAGCACAGCTCTCCATGTACGGCAAATTGTCAATAGTAGAAAGGAGGGAGTCATTTATTCGCCAGTGGCTGTGTCTGGGCCTATTACCCTCCAGGTCAAATTGTACTAAGTTGTGGGCATGATCAGACCAAGGAGTAGCCTTAATGGTCGCTTTGGAGAATGAGGGAAGAAATTGTTGATTAGTGAAGATATGATCTATTCTACTGTAAATTTGGTGGGGATTAGAGAAAAATGTATAATCTTTTGTTGTGGGGTTCAGTTCCCGCCACACATCCATTAGGCGGTTATCATTCAACATGGTAGAGAGTAGAAGATTGTCTGAGGTTGAGGGCCGGCCTGTAGGCAGGGCTCCGACTTTTATTGTTTTGTCTTGGTCAGGGTTGGTCACTAAATTAGTGTCCCCTGCTAGTAAAAGCCGGCCTCTGGCGTGTCATTTAATTACTTGAAATAAGTGAGAGAGAAACCGGAGTTGGTGGGTGTTAGGAGTATAGTAAGAGACAATGGTGACGTCAACATCTAGTATCCAAGAGGATAATATAGCGACCTGTAGGGTCTTCTATTTGTTTATCACAAATAAAGGGGAATGATTTACGGAAAGCAATCGATACTCCTCGTTTTTTTCCGTCGAAGTTTGCGCAATAGAACTGGGGATAATATTTGTGTAAGTATTTCGGGCAGGATGTTGTGGCAAATTTAGTCTCCTGTAGGCATACTATATCAGCATGACAAGAGGAGAAGTAATTAAATGCTTTATGGAGTTTAGACCTTGTACATTGTGGGAGATCAGGGTGAATTTAGCAGCCATCATTTACCTTGCCTGGGCGTGCAGATAATAATGCATCAACCTCATACCACTCAGGAGATGGGGCCAGAGATGAGCCAGCAGCCGGTGCAGCGGTCTCGGGAGGACAGCAGGTTGCGAGATCCGAGGAGGGGGAGACAAGAGAGAAAAGTAAATAACATAACCAAAGAACCAGTAAAGTAACAAACTTACGATACGTACAAAAAACAAAAAAACAAGCAATGCGTGTTGCATCTAACCGTCCCTTAGGACAGGAGTGACAAGGAGCGAGGTGGGGTAATCCCATCTCGGTGCCTGTCATGGTGGGGGGCGCCTTCCACCGAACCCTGTGGAGAGCTAGACAAGTACAGGTTGATTACCAGCATAATACCTGAGATTGAGCATAGCATAGGGGCCTAACTCGGTAACGGCTGCATGTCCCTATATGCATATCTGAAAAGGGAGTATAACAGTAAAAGGGGGACTTAAACAGTGAAACGTGGTCACCAGGGACGTAAGGTCCCACTGTGTGAGCAATAAATGAGTGAACACAACCTGGCAAGTAAGGGTGAGCTAGTATTAATCAAACAGTATGAAATAAAGGTGAGTCAATGTAACAGCAGGAGTCAATGTGCGGTTATGCATGTAAACTTAGGTCAAAACATTTTGTTGTTCGGAGAGAACAGGAGAACGTTCCAACACACTACTGATGACACAGTAGTAAAGATAGATCGTGAGGGCCGATAAGTCCATCTTTAAGTCAGGTCTAGGAGAGACAGTAGGTTCCTCAATTTCCTCGACGAGCGGGAGCGCCGCCCCTGCTGCCGATTCCAGATGGGGCTCACCTGGGCAGACCGCTGACTTGAGGTAAGTTGTGATGAAGTAGGGGACTGGGGGGGTAGTAGTTCCAGGCTCGTAAGGACTTTGCGCATTTCCTTTGGGGGTGGACACAGCAAACGATTTTCCAGAGCAGGCAAAAATAAGTTTAAAGGGGAATCCCCAGCGGTAGGTCACTCCATTAGAGCGGAGGATGTCCAGGAACGGCTTTAAGTCCCTGCGCCTCCGGATGGTGGTCGGGGACAGGTCTGCAAAGATTTGATAAGAATGGCCCTGGAATTGTAGCTGATTCTTTGCTCGGGCAGCAGACAAGATGGTTTCTTTCGTCTTGTAATACGTGAACTTTATAATAATGTCTCCAGGTGGCCCCTCAGGATGTTTTTGCATCAGGGCCCTGTGGATACGTTCAAATTCCAATCTGTCCACTGGGATAGAGGGGGCCAATTCTTGAAAGAGTGTTGTGATGGTAGAATTAAGGTCCTCTATGGACTCAGGGAGACCCCTCACCCTCAGGTTACCCCTTCTTGCACGGTTCTCCATGTCCTCCAGTTTATCCAGCGCAGCTGTGAGATTTGTGGACATAGATTCCAGTTCCCTTTCATGTGAATCCACTATATTAATGACTTCATCCATTTTTTTTCCCAGCAAATCAGTGCGGGCTCCTATTTCTCTTATCTCCCTAGTGAGAGTGGCAGACAGCTTGCTATTAGCAGCATCGAGCTCTGTTTGTAGCATAGAGCGGAATCTATCTAGCAATGCTGAGTCCCTGGAGTTAGCAGAGGAGTCCCCTTGCTGTATAGGGAGACTATCCATAGAAGAGGAGTCAAATACCTGTGGTGAGTGTGGTGGGGATCTCCGTTCCTCTGCAGCTCCACGTGCGGCCGCCCTCTTGGATGCGCGGGGTGTCTGTGACTGAGACTGCCGCTGCTCTTTCTTCTGTTTGCCGCCCATCATTGCGGCTGATTATCTCCTCGGCAGCTGACGGGGTCACCCTCACTTAGACCGGCTGGTCGGGAACGCTGGCGGTGGCTTAATTATGCTCTCCAGGGGTCCGGCGGTGCAGAGCTCCGTTAGCCTGTGGCCATCTCGGTCGGCAGCTAGCCACGCCCCCCCTTTTTTATTAACTAGGGGGAAGGTCCCTCCTAACATTCCTACCAGACCTAAAGGGTCTGGTATGAATTGGGGGGGATCCTCACGCTTTTTTTTTTTTCATCTTCTGCAGACTGTAAAAAAAAAAAATTCTAATGTCACTTTGCTGCTAAGGAAATTTTGTCCACTA
This sequence comes from Nanorana parkeri, assembly GCF_000935625.1. NCBI lineage: Eukaryota > Metazoa > Chordata > Amphibia > Anura > Dicroglossidae > Nanorana > Nanorana parkeri. The sequence goes on from NW_017307688.1 coordinate 195,738, forward strand.
AATGAAATTTCGACCGGACTACCGCTAACGAATTTCAGGAATTCGGATTAGTTTGGATTCGTTTTAGCTGTAATTCGGAATTCGGATGCATCCGAATCTCCGAATTTCTGAAAATCCGTCCGAATTTCGAAAGTCTAGTGACCACATCTACCGGTGGAAAGGAATTACTGCACTGGGTCAGCTCCTGATTGAAGGTGTGTAATGCAGCCAAAAGCTCTCAGTGTTGATATTCAGTCTGGGTGGAATAGTATTTTTACTAGTTATGGACAGAGTTGGGATGTGTTCGGTCCTCTGTTCTTTTGTTTAGGATGGAGGGGTTATGTTTCTGGCACAGTTAGACAGAATTTGCCACCAGACGATGCTCATGGCATCAGCGTTGGCTGAACTTCTTCTCCGAAGTGCATTATCCATATGTCTGTAGCAGAGTCTTGCTGACTGATGGAGGATGTGGGATGCATACAGACAAGGAGACAAATTTGACATTGTTGACAGCGGTTACAGCCGACCTCAAATTAATAAAACAGATGGGTGTGGCTGGATAGTATACACTGCATTTGTATATACAGTATATACAGCAGACTCTATATAGACCCTGTTTCTTTATTGAGTACAGAGGTGGTAAGGATATTGACAGAAGAGGTAAGGTAGAAAGCGTAAGGAAAATAAAAGTTGAGTTTAAAACTGCAACAATGAGGGAAAGGATAGTGACGGATTAGGTAGGGATAGTGACGGAGGAGGTAAGAATAATGATGGATAAGGTAAGGACAGTGACATAATGTAAGACTAGTGACGGAGCAAGTAAGGGTAGTGACAGTAGGGGTGAGTATAGTCAAGTCTGTCCCTATGGTATTTGTTGCCCCCAGGTGGGTGGCAGCTGGATCCCGGACCGCGCTGTCAGTGACTCTGTCTGGCCTCCCACCCAACTCACTGTCACTGGTTACCAGGATGCCAGCCAGAGTGCCCCCCTGAGCTTTAGGCAGCCGGTGACGTCAGAGAGCTGAGTGGGACACCAGGCAGAGTGTCACAGTTTACTAAGAGCACTAAGCAGCCTGGGACACTGCGCCCCCGCCACCACCACCCAGCTGCTCCCCAATGATATGCCGCCTGGGGCAATAGCCTCAGGCTGCCTAATTATAGGGATGGCCCTGAGTATAGTGATGGAGGAGGTAAGGAGAGTCTAGAAATGTAAAAAGGAATTAGGATCTCATTACCATTAAAGCAAACCTTTGGGCCCATAAAAGTTGCTCATAGTGCGCATTGGGGAGGACCTCCTGTCATCCCATGGGGCCCACAAACTATTTTGGCTCATCCTCTCCTGCCTCTATACTATTTAAGGGCATGGAC
>NW_017307688.1:197207-218273 GCF_000935625.1 Nanorana parkeri
GTATGGCATTGTGCAATATTTGCATGACAGTTTAGCAATTATTATGCCACCAAGGGGTAGTATCTGTAAAAATTTGCAGAGCCATTCGTTCTGCGGAAGCCAACTTTTACATTCATACCACGTTATGGCCACTAGATGGAGCTGAGGAGCCTACGAAATAAATACTTAGGGGTCTATTCACAAAGCTGCCGAACGATCTGGCCGTAGCTTCGGCCGATCCTTCGGCAAATAGACCCCTTATTGTTAAAAGTGTCAACCTAAGAATTGCTCTGCAAGCATTTGTCACAATTACAGGCATTGCCTACGTCACCATCTTCAGAACAAAGAAAAGTAGCCGGCAATGTCAGTAATTCACATTGTTTTCCTCTCAACAAAACTGGGCTTTCACTTTAATCCATACAGTGGGTCGCGTGCCAAAAAATATCACACTGAACAGATGTGGAGGGCGTGCGTGAAAATCAATTAACCGATTCTGAACTTTCAGATTCAATGTAATTGCTTAAAGGAGAACTATGAGGTGAGTGCTTCTCACTCACCTCATAGTTCTAGCCGACCTGTGACAATGAGACTGTCACAGGTCGGCTCAGTAGATCGGGAGGTGAGCGAACATATACCGGCGTTTGCTCACCTCTCGATCCTGTCACGGCTCTCTGCCGTGACAGGGGAGGGGCTGGATTCCCAAGCCGCCAGCGCTGACTGGCGGAACGGACGGGGGAGGGGGCGGGTACAGCTGGCTCTGCCTCTAGATAGGCAGAGCCAGCTGTCACTCACGCAGCTGGGCGGATCTCGACATCGATGTTGGGATCCGCTCCGGCTGCGGCGTCTCAGTATACCGCCAGCTGTAGCTCGCGGTATACTGAGCTTAGTAAAGAAAAAAAGCCTGCCCTCTACCATTGTGCTGTAGCATGAAAGCAGAGGTCTCTCTGCAGATGTCTAACACCTTCCCCCTACTGGTAAGAGTTCTACAAACAACAGGGGGAGCATGAGCTTTGCTGATTGCAGAGTTATAAGTAGACATGTGAATTCGGATTCAGACGAACCTGCAAATCAATGAAAATCAGTTGATTTGGCGGTTCGTCCGAATCCGAAATAACGAATTTAATATATGCCCGAATATACGAAAACTATATTCGGGCACAGGGCACGACCGGCGTGTTCTGTGCATGCCCGCCGCCATCTTGGAATAGATCAAGGTATACACCAAGATGACGGCGCTCGGTGACGTCACACACTGAACGCGCAGCGGCCGTATGGGCCGCTGGTGCATTCTGCCGCCATTTTGGAGTAGATCTAGGTATACACCAAGATGGTGGCACTCGAACATGCGGGCACATTTCCCCTCAAAGCCGCTGCGGAGCTGTGTCAGTGACAGCCAGCCGCTGCGGCAGATGAGAGCGGTGTTCGAAAAGAAGGAGGAGGCGGGGCCCCCCTAAGAGCAACCCCGCCTCCTCTTACATCACTGGCCAGCGACCTAAGAGCAGGTGGGGCCAGTAATCTAAGAGGAGGCAGGACCAGGGGACGGAACAGGAGTCGGGGCCCGGCAACCACAGAGGCGGACAGCGCTGACAGGTAAGAGATCTCTGACCCTGCAGAGCCCACTATAGAGAGTCTATGGTGGGCTCTGCAGGGTCACTCTCCGGTGGGCTCTGCAAGTGGCATAACTAGCAATCACGGGGCCCCATACAAAATGTTGCTATGGGGCCCTGTGATTTCTAGTTACACCCCTGGTAAGGAGGGCCCTGCCCCTGAGGGCTTAAATTCTGGTTATAAGTATGACTTAGTAAGGAGTGTGTCAGAACTCTTCAGAGAGACCACTGCTTCCATACAGAGGCCAAGTGTCTGCTACAGCATGCAGGCAGAGGATCGGCTATTCTACTTAGGCTGTGTCCACTTTCTAAAGAAAACCAAAGAAAACCAACAACAAATTGTAAACCTTTGCATGTCCTTTACACAGGAAGGAATTGGCTGTCATGTAAAAAATGGGGTAATTAGTAAAAGAAAGCAAAGAATTAAATCAGCGTAATTGTTTCAAGTACTAAGGTTCCCCCTGGTGTCCCACCATATAGACTCAGCTCACTGGACTCTAACATTGTACTTTCACTTTCGGGTGCACAGGCTGCTATATATTTTCCATCAGTTGTTTACTTGTCAGAGCATCTGCTAGCAGCTTGGAGTGAAGATCTGTGACAGGAGCCCAGAAAGGACAAGGACAAGCCACCATCCACTCAGGTATCTAGGTGTTGGCACTGTGATGTAGGATTGATGGTCAAGTTAGCCAACAGTAAGAATTGGGCAATGGGAGGGAGTGAGAAATGTTAACAACTAGAAAGGCAACTGATGAGCAAAAATTCTCTTAAACTCCTCCAACCTGTTACAATCTGATTGTACAATCTCATTTAGATGTACCAACAGCTATGTAGTGCCAGGACCTGTTTGATTAGATACAAATGGATTAGGTGGATCCTCATATAGTTTGGGTAAATCTGAAGTTGATTGTACAAAGGTTCTATGGCCAGATTGTAATGTGGTGACCCCTAAGCATACTTAATTTTGCATCCAAAGCATGCGTGTGCAAAATAATGTCTTCAGAGTCTCATGTACAAACTGTGCAATCAGGTATATAAACTCCCTATTAACTCTTTGGACAGGTTCACACCATTTTCCGGACCAGATCTGGAACGCTGTGCATTACGCTTTTGCAGCGTTTTTACTGCGATTTTGCCACGTTCCGGAGCTGGGTTTTTTTTAAGCTTAAAATGGGAGTTAAGGTGTGGTCCAGTGCATGTGCATGCAATTGTATGTGTTTTTTATGTATTTCATGCGTTCCAGTGCATTCAAGACCAGACAAAATGAGACGTGCAATATTTTTCTGGTCTGGTCTGCAATGGACTGCGCTGGTGTGAACAGAGGCTAGAAATAGCATAGGGATACATTAGGATGCGTTTTGTGTCCGGGAACAATCTGGTCTGGTCTGGAGATGATCTGGATGTGGCCACGCCCCCCGCCTGCAGTGCGATCGGACGTGTGGCAAAACATTGCCTGCGTTCCGGTCCACTGCAAACGCAATTTAAAAAAGTGGACCGGAATGCAGGCGATGTTTTGCCACGCGCCTGATCGCACTGCGGGCGCGAGGGGTGTGGCTGTGGTGTCATTGACTTCAATGCATCGCCACGCCCCCACCCGCCCCAGAACGAAGGGGGTAGTTTAGTGTGCGATGATCCAATTAATGGTATATGAACCTGTATCCTATTGTACGAGTTAGAATGTTCATAAAATGGGATACAGTTTCATATACCTTTAATTGGATCATTAGTAATTGTTGTACAGATATAACAATTCATACAGACAGTTAAAAACATTTTACATTTCTTCCAGCATGGTTACATTAGTTCTGATATATTGACCCTTTATATATACAGCATACACTGAGTGGCCAGATTATTATGACCACCTGACGTTTGTAGGCAAATTAGCTATAATTTGGCGCAGTGGCTCCAGCATAGTCTGATCTAATTCAGTTATACACCTTCGTACTTATGTGATTAAAACTCCCTGAAATAAATAGATGAAAAACATATTATTTAATAGGCATCCTGCTGCAGTAATGTGGATCTACTGTACATCTCCATGTAGGTCTGTGAAGGTTCTCATTCATCCAGGTCATGATATATCTGTAAAAAATAAGTCAAGGCATAGAAGGTGTTGGCTTTACAAGCACCATGTATTGGGGAACGTGGATATACAATTCCTACATGGAGATATCTGTAAAAAAATAAGTGAAGGCAACTGGACTTGCTGTATTTTTCTTGAAGACATTTCACTGGTCATCTGACCGGCTTTCTCAATTCAGAATGACTTGTACAAAACATTTTCTGGGAATAAATATGGTGAATGTTGCTCCAATCCACATAATCTGTTAGTCACAACCAGCACCTTGCGATCAACACCTGCTTGTGACTAACAGATTATGTGGATTGGAGTCCAGTTGCCTTGACTTATTTTTTACAGATATCTCCATGTAGGAATTGTATATCCATCTTCCCCAATACATGGTGCTTGTAAAGCCAACACCTTCCATATATGCTCTTCTATCTCTGCAGACAGTGTAGAACAGGGGTGCCCACAATTTTTGTGTTAAGATCTACTTTTCAAATGATGAGCTACATGAGATCTACCAACGGGAAAAAAAACTCCCTCGCTCTCTCTCTCTCTCTCCTGGCTGTCTCTCCTTGCTCTATCTCCTGGCTGTCTCTCCTTGCTCTATCTCCTTGCTGTCTCTCCTCTCTCTCCTGGCTGTCTCTCCTTGCTCTATCTCCTTGCTGTTTCTCCTCTCTCTCCTGGCTGTCTCTCCTTGCTTTATCTCCTGGCTGTCTCTCCTCTCTCTCCTAGCTGTCTTTCCTCTCTCTCTCTCTCTCTCTCTCTCATGGCTGTCATTCCTCGTTTTTTCTCTTGGCTGTCTCTCCTTGCTCTCTCCCCTGGCTGTCTCTCCTTGCTCTCTCCCCTGGCTGTTTCTCCTTGCTCTCGATCCTGGCTGTCTCTCCTTGCTCTCTCTCCTGGCTGTCTCTCCTTGCTCTCTCTCCTGGCTGTCTCTCCCCGCTCTCTCTCCTGGCTGTCTCTCCCCGCTCTCTCTCCTGGCTGTCTCTCCCCACTCTCTTCTGGCTCACCTTGCTGTATTTTGCAAATAGTGCAGTGCAACAGGTTGTGTAAACTAATATTCTTTGATGTAATACATAGCACTTCAACCGCCAGTATCCACCAGAAAGGTGTCAGGGAGCTTGGCTCAGCAGACTCAGGCTAATAGGTAATCATGTGTGCACAGCTAAATAAATACACCAAAATGGAATAAAGGGGCCGCCATTCACACCCTTCCTGATCTCCCAGCATCAGCTTTGAGAGCTACTGGTAGATCACGATCTACCTAATGGGCACCCCTGGTGTAGAGGATCTCAATATGTAAACTGTCCTACGTGTATCAAATTCATAGGTAAAGTATTCCTGGAGAACAAATTGTGTTACAATGTAACATTTATGGAAGCTGGATATTAACACACAAGTACATTTTCTAGCACCAATGTTACATTGAATGTCTGTGGGATTAATCCAGAAGTCACTTAATTGCAAATTCCTATAACAATTCCTAATAATTCCCATCCAGTGCCTGCATTGATCTGTCTTGTTTCTGCAATGATCTATGAGCAAGCATTCTATGTAGACAGAGATAGATAACACTGTGCAGCATTTCAGATTAGTGATCAGGAGGTAAATCTCTAAAGTGCTGCAATTGATTTCAGGGTTATGAAGCCACAGATCCATCCAGCTCTGCTACAATAATTCAGCAGACACTTGCAATGCTACAAACAAGTCAGCAGCAACAATTCACAGGGTTGCATGAAAATGAAGTTGTACCGGTAATGGAGAGTGATTTACCCGTCCATGTACTGTAATGCAGTATACCATAGTTATATAGATCAATAAGGTTTCAGCAATAGTTCACCATCTCACAACTATCTATATAGATAATGCCAACACCAGTCCATCCAGCTTTGATAACACCAGCTCATCAAGTGATTGCAGATAAGTATAGAAGTAAATCAGCAGCAATAATTCAGGGCTGCACAACACTGCGTGGTCCTACGCCCATCCCCTTGGGGCATTAAGTCATCCAGCCCTCATCACTAAACATCTGGAAAAAGATTGCATAACTTGGTACGGGGAGTCCTGTACCACAACTATCACTGTACTATGCTCTATGTACTGAGATATAACTTATCACTGTACTGTGCTCTATGTACTGAGATATAACTTATCACTGTACTGTGCTCTATGTACAGAGATGTACACCTATCACTGTACTGTACTCTATGTACAGAGATATACACCTATCACTGTACAGTGCTCTATGTACAGATATATACACCTATCACTGTACTGTGCTCTATGTACAGAGATATACACCTATCACTGTACTGTGCTCTATGTACAGAGATATACACCTATTACTGTACTGTGCTTTATGTACAGAGATGTACACCTATCACTGTACTGTGTGTACTGTGCTCTATGTACAGAGATATACACCTATTACTGTAATGTGCTCTATGTACAGAGATATACACCAATCACTGTACTGTGCTCTATGTACAGAGATATACACCTATTACTGTACTGTGCTCTATGTACAGAGATATACACCTATTACTGTACTGTGCTCTATGTACAGAGATATACACCTATCACTGTACTGTGCTCTATGTACAGAGATGTACACCTATCACTGTACTGTGCTCTATGTACAGAGATATACACCTATTACTGTACTGTGCTCTATGTACACCTATGACTGTACAGTATATAGTACTCTCTATGTACATGCACAAAGATATACACCTCGGTGTTCATTTACTTAAGGCAAAAAGGACATTTTCCTTTAGCTGAGTGACTGAGGTAAAGCTCTGCTGCATGCCTTCCATCATCCAATCATGTGCAAGTAAGAAAAATACTGTTTGTTTAATGTCCTTGTTCCGTGATTGGGTATCATTTGAAGATGAATTTTCACCACATGCACCAAGGTAATTCCCATGCAAAGTGAACAGCCTATTTGCCTTCAGTAAGCATTATAATAGGTGGTCATCAATGGCAGCCTACAGCCGACATATTTCTCCCATGACATGTTTCCTTTACACGGTAATGAACTGCTGTTTTTCTAAAATCTGTCCATGTGTAAAGGATTGGCGGTACGCCCGGGAGACCACTATCATCATGCTGCATATGACCCTAGATTAAAGAAAGCAGATGTTTCCTTGACATAGGCAGATATGTCCCCTCTCTCTTTCCTTCCTTCTTCTTCTTACTTTCTTTTTCTCCTTTTTTGCATTCCTGTTGTATTATCATGCTTTCACTTCTCTTTCTTTGCTTTTTAGTTCCTGTTGTTTTTCCTCTTATATTCGACAGTGTTTGAGGGCCGGTGCACACCTGGGCGATCCGTGGACGCACTGCAATGGTGCACAATACCACGCGGATTGCTGCATGGTCACGGAGTCGTCCGTCACCAACGCTCACGCTGTGGGAGCCATTATTTTCTAATGGCACCACAGTCGCACAGGGCGTGTCGCACGCTTGTTCCTGACACGGTTCAACCGGTGCATCCAAACACTAAAACAGCCGCGCATCGTGTATCGCAGCAAAAAAGGGTTCATGCACCTTTTTTTTCTGTGGTTGCCGCGCGGATGTACCCCTTTGAAATCAAAGGAGCCGCACAGCAATCGCTGCCTGCAATTGTACACGACCGGGCGATCCCGGGATGCTTGTCCTGGATCGCTCAGGTCTGCACCGGGCCTTATTGTGGATAACTTAAGTCCTGTTTATTGTGTACACTGTACATCGGTTCTTCCAGGTTTCATGGTCAGAGAGTGCTGAGGGACCTTTTGTATTTGCCTTAAAGGAGAACTATGACATGAGTGATTTCCACTCACCTCATAGTTCTAAGCCGACCTGTGACAATGAGACTGTCACAGGTCGGCTCAGTAGATCGGGAGGTGAGGGAACACATACCGGGTTCCCTCACCTCTCGATCCTGTCACGGCTCTCTGCCGTGACAGGGGGAGGGGCTGGATTCCCCTCTCCCCGCTCCGATCTGCCAACGCTGACTGGCGGAACAGACGGGGGAGGGGGCGGGTACAGCTGGCTCTGCCTCTAGATAGGCAGAGCCAGCTGTCACTCACGCAGCTGGGCGGATCCCATCATCTAAGTCGGGATCCGCTCCAGGTGCGGCGTCTCACTGAGCTTAGGGTAACGGGAGGACACTAGTTTGTGTCCTCCCGTTACCCTAAGGAGAACTATGGGGAAAAACACTGACTCCATAGTTCTCCTTTAAGTATCTGCATTGTTTGTTACTTAGGAGACATTATGTGCATATATAGTCTCATATACTGCTACTTGTTTATCTAAATGTTTAATAAACATCTATAAGGATGAAATAGGCAGGAATTGTTCTAAAACCAGGATCCATCCTGCAAAAGTGCTCTGATAACAAAGACTTATCTAAGCGGAAGCCGAGGGACATAATTCTGCATTGTGCTTTGATGAAAATTAAACCTCATAAAAGCTGAAGGGACTTTCCTAGTTCCAGAATGTAATCGTCCTGTGTGAACATTTCATGTACCATATTTAGCATTGTCTCAAGAGCTGCAGCAGAATTCTACTGGATCCATTTTCCAACACTCATCTAACTATGGCCTCAATACAGCAGACAATAATGGGCAGCAGAAAGGCTTTGTGGTAAACATTGTGGTAATGTGAGGTCCTGGGTGTTAGCTCTGCTCTGGACAGTCTGCGCGGAGTCTATATGATCTCCCGATGTTCAGGTTGCTTTCCTTCAGCTGCTCCCGTATTCTCTGACCACTCTTGGCTTTACATTGACTCCCCATCTCCTCTAGCAGCCCTTGCAGCTCTTCCACACATCCTGTGACCTTCTGAAACCCAGTATTTGCATATGGCTAGGGATGCCTCATTCTATCATGTATCTTAACCCTGAAAGGTCTTTCATGGCACCCATATAAGAGAGACATGTAAAAAGCATGGGAGAGAGAACAACATTGCTCCTCCTATAGTGTAGTAGTAAAGTTGAGGAAATGAAAAGGAAAAAATGGGTATAAAGGAAAGTAGTAACTCACATCTGGTGAGGCTGTTGGAAACCACCAAAGTGGTAAGCACAACCTAAGTTATACACCTGTGGAGAATACATCTGTCTCCACATAGAAATGAGGAAGCAGTGGAAGTGTTCAAATGCTCTAGGCCAGCCCAATTCTAGTTCAGCCTATGGAAACTTTGAAGTGGCAAGGAACATTGTGTATCGGAAAAACAAAGGAAACCTATTACATAGAGGTGCTTAGTGGCAGCAGTGGAATGGATGTCAAGAAGCCATCAATAGGTAAAAGATACATTCATTTCTAACTTTTGATGACCTCTTGACATTCATTCCATCGCTGCCACCAGGGGCCTCTGCTATCTAATGGGCTTCCTTTGTTTTTTCAGATACAGATCATTTTATCACATGCTAACTAAAGACCTTACCCAACACACATCTAATGGGCTTCCTTTGTTTTTTTTCAGATACAGATCGTTCTATTACATGCTAACTGAAGACCTTACCCAACACACATCTAATGGTCTTCCTTTGCTTTTTCCGATACAGATCGTTCTATCACATGCTAAATAAAGAACTTACCCAACACACATGCTTACTCCCCATGAACAAAAACAAAATAAAACATTAGAACCAAGTACAATAGCCAACACTAGAAGATCAGGAACATCCTTGAGAAGCACTGGAATAGATTGATGGCTTATCCTTTATAGAAGAAACATCTACCTGCTCATGCCAGAATCACATACCAAAGAGCCCCAAGCCAATTCAAACCATTCAGAGCTGCTTCATTGGGGTGTCTCAAAATGCCTTGCCTGCACATCCCTGGAAAAGAGAGCTAACACCAGTATTTCATTCTATCACATGAGAATGTTCAGACATGGCACTAGATTATTCTAGCACTGAGCATTCTGGGATGGCACATGTATATCTGCTTCCTGCTTGGAAGTTTGAATGTTTTAGGAGGTTGCGGTCATGGAATAGAGATGCATTGAGGTCAGGTAGAGGTATGAATGTACACCAAAATGGTGCCTGCTATCTGCACTGTTCTTTTGAATAGAAAGAATAGGGTAAATGTACCTATTTAACACCATAGTCTGAGCCATTTGCTCTACTCTTATTGAAACCTTTATCATTCAACTCCATCATATTTGTCCTCCATTGTTCACTACAATACACTGTGCTTTACTTTCCATACTTCTGCTGCCACAATAGTTTTATACAAAAGACACAATCCATAGTCATAGTTGATATTCACATTAATGTGAAATGAGAATCACATAGTGTATTTTCCTTAAAGTAGAACTATGGGGTTAGGGCTTTTCCCCTTGGATCTCCTAAGGGTAACGGGAGGACACAAACTAGCATCCTCCCGTCACCCAAAGCTCAGTATACCGCGAGCTACAGCTCGCGGTATACTGAGACGCCACAGCCGGAACGGATCCCGACAATTATGTCTGGATCCACCCAGCTGCGTGAGTGACGGCTGGCTCTGCCTATCTAGAAGCAGAACCAGCTCTACCCGCCCCCTCCCCCGTCCGTTCCGCCAGTCAGCCCTGGAGGATCGGACAGGGGAGGGGGGAATCCAGTCCCTCTCCTGTCATGGCTCTCTGCCGGCATAGGATCGAGAAGTGAGCAAGCGCCGGTATGTGTTCGCTCACTTCCCGATCTACTTAGCCCGACGTGTGACAGTTTAATTTAATATAGCAAGTAAGTTGCGCTTGGTCTGAGTGAGTGTGGATTTTAAAAGTAAAAAAGGGAAAAACAAACTCCTAAATCCAGAAAACCATAAACATCTCTGTGAAAGACGAAATACTCTATCTCAAGACGAAATACTCTATCTCAATATTTGATCACATATTGAGATAGAGTATTTCGTCTTTCACAGAGAATGCAGGTGCTAATGTGCCACTCGTTCGGGTGCCTGCGATCGCACTGCGGGCGGGGGTGTGTGGCTGCGGTGGAGGATCGGACAGGGGAGGGGGGGGAATCCCCTCATGAGTGACAGTCACGGCTCTCTGCACGGATAGATCGAGAAGTGAGCGAGCGCCGGTATGTGTTCGCTCACTTCCCGATCTACTGAGCCGACCTGTGACAGTTTCATTGTCACAGGTCGGCTCAGATTATGAGGCTGAGTGAAAATCACTCACCTCATAATTCTCCTTTAAGCCATATATTGTGAGCAGCATTGTAGCTGATGTATGTGCTGCCATCTTGTGGGCATTTTGGTTTGTGTTTCTTTGTTCCATCCCATCTATGATGTATTTCCCCTTGTGTGTAATGTACCGCCCTTCTTCTCCACTAGTTTATTGTCATGGCTACTTGTAACAGGACCACATGTACATGCTAGCTGGAATCATTATCATCCTTGACCGCCCTAAATACTGTCTATTCATTCACCTGCTGCATCCTGTTGTCTGCTGTAACCTGATACATGGAATAAAGCACTTTGTGGATGAAAAGGTTTTTGGTGAGATCAGACATCTGGTGAGGATTGTCCGCAGGGATTATATCAGCTTATACAGGCCAGACATAGAGGTCAGCAAGGGATAAATCACTAATACAACAATCGGAGTCAGAATAATACTTCACATTACTATACAGTACATTACACAGTGCTGCATACTGAATCCTCCACAACTATCATCCATCTCCCAGTTACACCTCATTATGTCCATCACTAAGTAAATTGTAATATTTTATTGTATGTGACCAGGATTTCTCTCCTACTCAGATTCTGACACCCCAAGAAGATGGCAAAAGATTTCAGAAGAATTATCAAATTTGTACTCTTCCCGATAAACTTTCTTTTATTTGTAAGTATCAGACACTGAATGAAATACAAAGTTGCCAGCTGCACAATCCTCTTGCATTTAGCTAAGTTATCCCTGGAATCACCTGCAAGTTGTCCGTTGATAAAATGCTTTATGGTGTGGTAGTTGTTTTCTTCCTTTTTTAAACACTTTGTGATTTTCTGCAGGTAAGTTAATGGGAAATGTTGATGGTTTTCGGTTAATATGTTTAAAATTGTTTTGTTTATTATCATGTTGTAAAATGTTTTAATTTATAAACACATTTCTAACACAGGGTGCCCCCATGACCCTGATGTCCCAGAGCATTATGGGTTTTCTAAAACAACAGAAGCTGTTCACCTTCAGACTGTCTCTTTCTAACTGAAACATCTAAACAAAGCAGGCAGAGAGGGCAGGGAGGTTAGTGACTCATTGGACACATTCAGTTGTGCACATAAATTTGAGCTTGAGCTCAGCAATTAAAAGGCTTTCTTTCAGTAAGGTGGAGAAGAATAAACTGCAAAACATAAAGAAAAATGCTCTCAGACTGTCTTTCTCTAATTGAATTTCCATATGGTCATGTTTGATCAGAGCAGGCAGAGAGGAAAATAAATGGAAATTAAAACCATATAAAGGAGAGTTGTTTTCCCACATTGTGTAAAAGTTATTTTGGGAATAAAAGTCATTATGGACCTTAAATAGCTTAAAGTAGAATTATTAGGCGAGTGATTTTCACTCAGCCTCATAATCTGAGCCGACCTGTGACAATGAAACTGTCACAGGTCGGCTCAGTAGATCGGGAAGTGAGCGAACACATACCGGCGCTCGCTCACTTCTTGATCTATCCGTGCAGAGAGCCGTGACTGTCGCTCATGGCTCCCTGAGGGGATTCCCCCCCTCCCCTGTCCGATCCTCCACCGCAGCCACACACCCCCGCCCGCAGTGCGATCGCAGGCACCCGAACGAGTGGCACATTAGCACCTGCATTCTGGTCCAGTGCGATCTGAAAAAAGTAGTGCATGCAGCATTTTTTGAAGGTCTCACTGTACCAGAACACAGGCTCTAATGTGCCACACATTCGGGTGCCGGCAATCACACTGCGGGCGGGGAGCGTGGTTGTAGTGCAAAAATGCATTTCTGTGAAGCAGAATTTCCGGGAAGGGCGTTAGAAAAGCTCAACTTCTGCTAACGGATGGCCAAAAGCAGAAGTTCCAAAATAGAACAATGAAATAAAATGTTTATGAAAAGAAACTGTCTATTGATCATTAGAAAAGTGAAATACTCCAAATGTTGTATCAGTAATCGGCCGTAACTAATATTGTTTGTGTTGCAGATCTTATATTCTTTCATAAAAATCTAAAGTTGAAAAAAAAAAGAAATGTGAAATATGAATACAATATAAAAATAAGGGCAATAAGGTGACAAAACACCGGCAGTAACTTTGGCTCCAGGAGCCCTGAAGATTGGTACAACTGGAAAGAGTTGCTGAGTGGTCATCAGCTCCTCTGACTTGTGACCTGACCTGCATTATGCTATCCTGTATCTGACCTGGCTTGCCTCTGTACTCTACTGTATGCAGATCTCCCTCTGCTGACCTTGGCTTGTGTGCTGACTTTGTCTTCTGCCTGCCTTATTGGTACCTTTGCTGCTGTTCTGATATTGACGGCTCCTGTGGGTTCCTGTACAACACCTGCATACCAGCCTCCTGCATAAGATCCTGTCTGAGCAGATACAGCATCTCAGCAATATTCAGACTGTCTACAGACCATCCACGGTGTCTGAACTGACCACAGGCAACCGTGCCATTCCTCATCCTGCCACTCCTTGTCCTGCTACACTCCATCACCAACTCCAGGGGTTGTTGGGCAGGAAGTCTAGTCAACTCGTACTCCACGAGGTACCATACATATGGCCACGTGACTGGTAAATTCTGCTGGATGCATCTCAGACTTCAGATCAGAGTGGCAATGGATATTATAGAGCTAAGGAAGTCCTAGGCTCCTCCTCAACTCTGACGTGTCTTATGACACAGTCAGGGGGAGACCTAGAAGGACTTCCCTAACTCTGGTGGGTGCCTCTGGCCCCTGCACTCTGGTAGATGCTCCTGACCTCTGCACTCTGTGTTACATACTACTGACAACTGAACTATGTATTACATACTACTGACCCCTGAACTCTGTGTTACATACTACTGACCCCTGAACTCTGTGTTACATACTACTGACCCCTGAACTCTGTGTTACATACTACTGACCCCTGAACTCTGTGTTACATACTACTGACCCCTGAACTCTGTGTTACATACTACTGACCTCTGAACTTTGTGTTATTTACTACTGACCTCTGAACTTTGTGTTACTTACTACTGGCCCCTGAACTCTTCAAACCTTCTTGATGTGGCCTTCCTAGCTTATCTTCTTGAAAATGTGTGCTGCACTCTGATGGTTTTGTATCCATTCCATGTTGTTTAGGCAGATCTCCCCTTCTCTGGGGTCACCCATACTTGCCGTAGGGCTTATGATCTTAAGTCAAGATGTTTCAATGTGGTTTTTTTTGTAGAAAATCTATGACAATTTAATCGTTGACATATTTAGCTTTTTTGATAAAATGTTGAAATGATGGGGGCGTGTCCTGACCATGGCGGCGTGAGGTACTCGACTTGAGAGCTCCGCGGCTTCAGCGTACCATCGGCACTCACACCATCGACCAACACCCGATACAACCCCAGATACTGCTATGTCTAAACGCAGGAAGGACGGGGGATCTAAAAATCAGGGATCCGATGCCTCCATGCAGCAGTTCTTCTCCCCGCGCACTCCGGCACCACTGGAGCGTGTTAGGACCAAGATGGTGCCCTCCTCGTCCACACGAGCCCCCTCGCATGGCGCACGCCAGCGAGGCTCCCCGTCCCCAGATGCCTCCCTGATGGGCTCTCGCTCACCGGTACCAACCGAGCTGGACACGCTAGATGACGTCGGTCTCCATGAGGAAGACATACCTGCAGAGATCCCTGAAGGACTTCGGGCCTTGCTCCGCTATCTCCCCACCAAGCGGGATTTTGACACCATGGTGTCCCGAGTTGAAGCTACCCTCCGTAAAGATCTTAGAGAGGTGAAGAGAGAGGTCCGGAACCTCGCTGGGGCAGTAGCGGAGGTCTCCGCATCCTGCACTTCGATGGACCTGCGAATTACCGCACTTGAGTCTGAGGCCCAGCGCCCTGACCGCAGGATATCGGAACTACAACTACACCTGGAAGACATGGAGGACAGAGGTAGGCGCAATAATCTGCGAGTCCGCGGCATCCCGGAGGCCACTGGTCCCACTGACCTCCGAGACATGGTACAAGCCATCTTTGCCTCCCTGTTAGATAATGTCGACCCAGCCACGATCATCCTGGACCGGGTTCACAGGGCCGCCGGCCCTCGTCTCCCCACCTCTCCTCACCCACGAGACGTGATCTGCAGGGTGCATTATTTTACTACAAAGGAGGACATTCTTCGGGCCGCCTGGCGCCGCAGACCCGTGGAGTTTGACGGGGTACTGCTCCAGATTCTGCCGGATCTCTCGCGTAACACCCTCAGACGCAGGGCACTTCTCCACCCCGCGCTGGACCAGATACGCAACGCAGGGGCGACTTACCGATGGGGATACCCATTCCATCTGATCATCCGGAAGGGTGAGTCCTCCTTTGTGGTCCGCACACCGTCAGACATCCCCGGCCTTGGCAACTTCCTGGACGCTGTAATCTCACCACCTGAAGACTGGCTGAAGTACATCATGGAAGGGGGACGTCTACCCACTACTACCCGTCGACGATCCCACTCCAGATCCCGACCCACACGCCGAGAAGCGCAACGCACCGAGGATCGTGGAGACCCGAGAATGTCCATGGAGACCTAGCAGGATTAACACGGGCCAATTTGATTCATGGGTCGCCTGAGCGTTTGTTTTTTCCCTCCCGGTTCTTCCGAACCCCGCACCTTTCCTGACCATCGGGGCCTCCCCGCAACATGGGCCGTGTCCCGCGCCTTGACCTTGCCGGAACCCCTCTACAGACCGGACGCGCTGCAGGGTTCCTGCGATCATGGCTTGGCTCACCGCACCATCATACTGCCCAGAGAACGGTCCACAGCTCTACAGCATAAGGTGATGGGGTATCTTGCTATTATGACTGGGGGGGGAGGTTTAATTGCCCCCCATGGGTGACTTCTTCCAAAGGGCTGGCTCTCCCTGATCATCAAGAGTACAAGGACGAGGGCGACCTCCATACCTGAGACTCCTTGGGGTTATCTCTGTACTTTTTATTTACAGGATGGGGGGCTTGCCCGAATGGTTCCGGGAGATTCTGTGGTGAAGAACAGGTCGAAGGGAGGGGGTGGGTTTCTTCCTGACGCAGCTGAGGGAATGGAATCGGTTGGGGGACCCAAGTAGAATCGATATACGTTGCTCCACATTGTCCTGCCTGTACTATTTGTTATTGTTATGCTACAGAGTATGTCCTTGGTTCTAGGGACTTTCCCCTGGCGCAGGGCTTGAAGGCACTTGGGGAAAGTCCCTTGCCCTTGGCTGGGTCCACCGGTGGACTGGGGTCTTCGCTCTGGCTGGCCCGTCCGCGGGGGACACAGTCAGGGGTCCCTAGCAATGGGTTACTTAAGAATGGTTTAGATCTACATTACGATATGTGTTGGTTTTTATTGTCCTGTTGATCTGCACTACTAATGGGAAAATGTTGAAATTATATCATTCACTTTTCGAATGCAAATCCTAACATAATAAATCCTACTCATTTTTCTCGGCAGATTCTGGGAGCAGTGATGCTTGGCTTCGGAATTTGGTGTGTGGTCGACAATACAGGAGAGATCACTTTTATAGGTAGTGAGCTAGTAACATTTGGATAGAATGGAGAATTACTGCTATCCGGGGGACTCTGCAATGCAGCCCAAAATCAGTATAGACCCAACATGCATTATATATTAAAGTTGACCCGTTACTAAAATGACCCTTTCCATTCATTGAAAGAGCCCATGTCAGCATTACCAACTTCTGTTTTTGAGAGGGGTTTAGTTAAGAAATATAGGTCTTTAAAGGATAATTCCACTTTCCCAGGTTAATTTGGGGAAATAGAATTATCCTCCAATCTGCCCCCCTCTCCACACTGATCACTGAGTGCTTGCCATTTGAAAGCGAAATTCAAAATACAGAGCACAGGGCTGTGCTGCCCTGTACAGAGTACAGATAGTACGCCAGCACAGGCACAGGCAGAGTGGAAGGAGCATTCAGCCAAAGGTATAGCAAGAGGGGAGAGGAGGCCAGATTGGAGGGGGTAATTCAATTCTCCCAAATTTGCCTGGGAACATGGAATTACCCTTTAAATTCCATGAATGTTTTTACACTTCTGCAAGCTCCGAAATGCATAATAAAAGATGAGGCGCTCTCTGTCCACCAGAATTAAAGTTGTTTTACATCATTAGATCAGTTTAGTTTTTTCAGCAATGACATCTTGGCACTAAGTACAGTTTTAGGGGTAAAGCCAGTCTATATATACTTTAACACGTTATTGTCATTTCAAACGTTTTCAATCTTGCAAACCCGCCTCATCTCTCGGCTGAAGGATGTCCAGCATCATCTAGTCTTTCCTCCCCAGACTGACTGCCCTTGGCCGGCCCCTTCATGGAGGTTCAGAAATGGGGGAATGACCTATGTGGCCTGCATGCAAATACACTCTGCCAAGTAATGCTCATTCCTCCAGACTGAAACCCACCTATCAAGGCATTTTGATGTTTGCATAACTCCTGCCTAAAGCCAGCCCACTCCTTGCATCAGGGCTCTTGAGAGAAGTACTATGGCACCGTGCTGTGATGTTTTCAAGATGCTTCAGCTTTAAGAGTATATCCTTTTTAAGATTGTCAATGTTTATGGTGAACCCCCTGGTTTGGGTTAATCTCAAAAAACATGGACTTGGACAGATTCCTTACTGACATGCCATTCATTTTTATGAGTGATTTCTATATTATACAAAATATATGTACCAATGTTTGAAAATAGTTGTGTGGCAGGCATGAGATTCTCTCCCATTGCAAGAAAAAACAAAAGAAAAAAAGGCAAATTGGTTATATTTAATAAGTTCAACAGCTCCACATTTGAGTAAAATATTTCCTGCTCTACTATTACATATTTTTTGTGAATTTATACACACTATATTGCCAAAAGTATTGGGACGCTTTTACACGCACATGAACTTTAATGGCATCCCAGTCTTAGTCCGTAGGGTTCAATGTTGAGTTGGCCCATCCTTTGCAGCTATAACAGCTCCGCCTCTTCTGGGAAGGCATCCACAAGGTTTAGGAGTGTGTCTATGGGAATGTTTGACCATTTGTGAGGTCAGGTACTGATGTTGGACGAGAAGGTCCAACATCAGTCTCCGCTCTAATTCATGCCAAAGGTGTTCTATGGGGTTGAGGTCAGGACTCTGTGCGGGCCAGTCAAGTTCCTCCACCCCAAACTCCCCCATCCATGTCTTTATGGACCTTGCTTTGTGCACTGGTGCGCAGTCATGGTGGAACAGGAAGGGGCCGTCCCCAAACTCCTCCCACAAAGTTGGGAGCATGAAATTGTCCAAAATGTCTTGGTGTGCTGATGCCTTAAGAGTTCCCTTCACTGGAACTAAGGGGCCGAGCCCAACCCCTGAAAAACAACCCCACACTATAATCCCCCTCCCCCAAACTTGGGCACAATGCAGTCAGGCAAATACCATTCTCCTGGCAACCGCCAAACCCAGACACGCCCATCGGATCGCCAGACAGAGAAGCGTGATTGGTCACTCCAGAGAACACGTCTCCACTTCTCTAGAGTCCAGTGGCTGAGTTCCTGTTCTCAGTTGCTTCCACTTTGTCATAATACCACTAACAGGTGACTGTGGAATATTTAGTAGCAAGAATATTTCACTGAACACCTGAATCCAATGATTTGGAGGGGTGTTCCAATACTTTTGGCAATATAGTGTATATTCAACAGAGTGAATGGTGATTCATTGACTAATTGCTTTTTCTACATACACAGATAGACAACATGCCCTTGCAACAGGAAAAACCATAACGTACATCTTCTTCGCCGTCGGAGGGCTCACAATGATGATGGGAGTTGTGGGCTGCTTTGGAACTATGAAAGAATCCCCCTGTCTTCTTGGACTGGTAAGTAGACAGCATTAGCGATGGGAGAATCTGCCCGGACTGAATTTGTCAAGGGTTCGACAAATCTCAAAACTCAGGGTCATATAGAAAATGACCAGAAGTTCACTTTGGTTGTGTCTGTTCTCACTACTGCAAAACTGTCCTGCCACTGGACAATTTCTTTCAAGGTCTCACTAAGAATTTAGAGACTGCAGATGACAGTGCAGTGTAAAATTGGCCAGCACCAGGACATTTTTGATGAGTGAGAATTGGTCAAAATGTACTAGAGAAAATGAGTACAGGAAGAGGAACTATTACAAGAATTAAGAGACTGCAGATTGCACTTCAGTGCACAGCAGGACAAATTGCAAGGCTAGGCCTAAATTTACTAGCGACAAAGAGCACAGGCTGGGGCTTTACTACAACAAATAAGTGTCTGTGAAGGTTCTCATTCATGCAGGTCATGGTATGCCTGTAAAAAATAAGTCAAGGCAACTGGACTTGCTGTATTTTTCACTTCAAGAACGTCAATGTATGTTTTACTTTAACGTCTTCAAAAAAAATACAGCAAGTCCAGTTGCCTTGACTTATTTTTTACAGATATATAAGAATTAAGATACTGCTGAGGATACAGCAGTGTAAAATTGGCCAGCAGCAGTGTAGAAAATGGTGGTTTAAGACAAAATGGCCATCTGTACACCCAGGGGCGTAACTAGAAATCACAGGTCCCCATAGCAAAATTTTGTATGGGGGCCCCGTGATTGCTAGTTATGCCACTTGCAGAGCCCACCTGATATACCAAACAGCCCACCTGAGAGTGACCCTGCAGAGCCCGCCATAGGCTCTCTATAGTGGGCTCTGCAGGGTCTCAGATGGGCTGCACACATCTTACCTGTCAGCGCTGTCCGCCTCCGTGGTCGCCGGGCCCCGCCTCCTCTTCTATCAACGGTCCCCGCCTCCTCTTACATCACTGGCCCCACCTGCTCTTAGGTCGCTGGTCAGTGATGTAAGAGGAGGCGGGGTTGCTCTTAGGCGGGCCCCGCCTCCTCCTTCACTGCGAACGCTGGCGTCTTCTGCCCTAGCTGCTGGCTGTCACTTACACAGCACTGCAGTGGCTGTGAGGGGAAACGCCGCTGCTGACCTGTGTCAGTGACAGCCAGCACCCTTACATGCCATGGCGACCCAGGCGGCCCACACGATATCAGAGGGATGCCCTTGCCGGGCCCCCGTGCCCTGGCCACATAGCGGCCGCCTGGGTCGCTATGGCGATTATTACGTCACTGTGTACACTAGGGATGCACCGATATATCGGCCACCGAAACATATCGGCCGAAAATGGCACTTTTGGCATAATGCCGAAAGAGCCATGTTTCGGCCAATACATCGGCGAGTACACCCTATTGCATTGATCATTCCTATATTTAGCAATATGGAGTGAGAAAAAGAATGCCGAAATGTCAAATTGTTTATGTTCTGCTTCCTGTGTGAGACATCTCTGGATAATGGTGATTGAAATTGCCAGTGATAAGATCATTGACATGTTTCCCATCCATTTAAATCTGTGATAAGAGCTAAATATTTTCCTCATCCCTTATGTTAGGGAGCCTGTAACATACTCCTACAATTACTTTAACATTTGATGCACTCGTATGAAGCTCCGATCATTATGGCTGGAGGAATGCAGGGATTTATCTGATTGCCAGTATGGGGATCAGCTGGAAATTTCTTTTTACCCTTCTACTGTAAATTGGTCTATGCTGGTCGGGTTTTTGTGCATTCCATTGTATCAATTGAATCATTAAAACACATAAAACTCACAATTAATTTGATGGACCTGTGTCTTTTTTTAGTCTTATCTACAAGGTAACTAATAACATTGTAACTATGATGATACATTCTGCATACCAGGAGTCAAATAAGACCTTGGGGGAGAAGATAGAACCCTCTGAGAGGAATTCCTAAAAACAAAAAAACAAATAGGTTAATGATTCTATAGTCCAGTGATGTACAATTGTGTTAGCTGTTAGTTTGTTATGTCAGTGCCCAATTGAGGTATAATCGGAGAGGGTGATATAGAGATTATTAATGTATTAAATCTGTGCATGAATGTCATGTGCAGGGGTTACTATGTGGTACCGCATATTGTAAGTGCCTCCGGGTATTTAAACTGGCTCTATTCTCCAATTACTTAACTGTTTTAATTAGGAATATTAGACCTAACTGGTGTATGCCTAACTTTTTTTAAAAAGTTTTATCTATAGGGATGTCATCGGTTGCCAGGGAGCTGAATGGAATGCTCTGGCTGGCGTCCCACCGGGGGCCTGGCAACCAGTGACATAAGTGAGATGGGCAGGACCGGAAAGAGAGCAACTGACAACATGGCTCTTTATGCATCTAACACAGCCACTTGTCCCACCATGCCTGCTATATCAGCAGCACTATCAGCAGCCCCCCCCCCCCA
>NW_017307688.1:218310-225074 GCF_000935625.1 Nanorana parkeri
CTATGCGGCCTCAGGTGGTATAAAGGGCAGGGACGGCCCTGCCTGTCATAAATCCAAAATCTTTGCAACTTCTCTGAATTTAAATCTAAGATAATTGTATCAGCTTTCCCAGTTGTCTTCTGCGAAATCCAAAACACCACCTCCTTAAGTAGTGAAGATGAGGAGCAGGGGAGGTGCTTGCAGGCTGAATCAGGAGAGCAGCCTAGGGTGACAATGCTTTTTCATACAGTGGAATGAGTGAGTGTTGTCACCATCAGGAAGTGTGTTACTGGATGGATCACAAAGAGAAAATAAAGAAAAGCCTGAAAAAATAAAAACAAGTGCAGCCGCCACATCTAAGGACTGGTAAGCTGCAATATATTATACAATCACAATACATTTTTGTTCTTGGATTTTGATACACTTTACTTCACACAGGTTGATGTAAGACACATGTCCATTGAGTTCATCTTCTAGAAAGCTCTCTCTGATCCTCTGCTTATTTTTCAGTATTTCATCAGTCTGTTGTTCATACTGATCACCATGGTCTTCGCTGCTGCCTGTATTTTTCTTATGAAGAATTCGGTAAGTTCTATTCATGGTCACATTGAACAAACCTGTGCCTTCCACTCCCAATGTATCAATTATGAGATACAGTAATAAAAAGATGGATTTATATAGCGCCAACAATTGATGCAGCTCTTTACATGGTGCACATTCACATCAGTGCCAGGGAGCTTACAATCTAAGGTTCCCTATCATACATGCACACAGAGCCAATCAACCTTCCAGCATGTCTTTGGAGTGCGGGAGGAAACCGAAGTACCCGGAGGAAACCCACGCAAGCACAGGGAGAACATGCAAACTCCTTGCAGATAGTGTCCTGAATGGGATTCAAGTGCTGCAAGGCAGAAGTGTCAACCACTAAGCCACTGTGTAAAAGCTATTATTGACAAAGACTATTATGTAGTTGGTTCTGGAGTTCTACCCGAGTAGCTGGTGTTTGGTCCATTATACTGTAAGCTATGAGTACTAGTTGATAGGTAGTTATAACAGAACAGTAGACCTGATGTCTGCCAGTTTGTCCATTTAAAGTGACAAGTTCTCTTGACAGACCCCCCCCTATACCAGGGCTATACCAGACAACTAAAGTGGTGGGGAGTGTGAGGAAGGTAAGCACTATTGGGTGGGGTTGTGGTCTGTCAAGAGAACCTGTCCCTTTGTCTTTTAAACCTATATGGTAATACGTTTTCACAGTGGCGTCACTAGGGGGGCAAGGGGATGCGGCCCGCACCCGGGTGACACCATTGGAGGGTTGACACCAAAATGACTGACAGTCATTTTGGTGTCACCCCCTCTGAAAGGTTGGGCACTCTGCCATGGACCGAGCCTGACAGTTGCACGAGAGTGGAGGGGAACGTCCGCTCCTCTCTCACCGTGCGTGATGAGGTCACGTTGGGGGGTCACCCGATACCAGCTATGGGTGACACCCCGCCTTGGGACGCCTCTGCTTATTCAGCACTTTGCTGTAAAGAAACATGTTGTGCTTGATTCTTGCGTGATTTTTCTGTGGCCTTCGTACACATACGTTCAGTGCCATCATTTAGGAGATATGTCGGAGGTAACTCCACCCCCTGTGCACTGCTATCACCCCAATTCCCCCTCCCCACCAGCACCCTCCGATCCCTGGTCTTGTCATGCACCCACAACCCCAACCCCTATGCTATATTTGAAGAATCAAGCACAGGGACAGATTTTAGGTAATTACATTAGCTGAGCTGAAAATAATTTCATGGCTTTTGAGAGAACATGCAGATATTTCCTCAAAAGCCAGGGAGATTATAAGATAGGGAGATAATAAGATAGTTTTGGCTAATGACTAAATGTCTCTCTTTCTCAGGACACTGGAATTATTTTCCTGGGAGTGTGCATTGGAGGAATTATTATCGAGGTAAGACCAATCATGCTCCTCAGGGAGCCTCAATGGAAGACCCTCTATACCCATTCCATCACCTAACAGAGTATCAGTGCCTACTGACTCTCTGCAACCCATATCCATCGATTAGCCATAACATTATGACCTGATAATGAGTAGGCCCCCCTTTTGGTGCCAAAACACCCCTGGCCTGTCAAGGCATGGACTCCACTAGACCTGTGAAGGTATGCTGTGGTATCTGGAACCAAGACATCTGTAGCAGATCCATTAGGTCTTGTAGGACGCAAGGTGGGGGTCTCCTTTGCTCCCACATGTATCATTGAGCCTTGGCCGCCCATGACCCTGCCACTGGTTCATCAGCTTTTCTTCCTTGGAATATTTTTGGTAGGTCCTGACCCCTGCAGACCGGGAACATCCCACAAGAGCTGCAGTTTTGGAGTTGCTCTGATCCAGTCGTCTACTCAGCACAATTTGGCCCTTGTCAAATTCGCTCAAATCCTTACACTTGCCCATTTTTTCTGATTCTAACACAAGTGGTATTTGTTTTATTTTATTTAGGGGGTTATTCACTAAAGAGCCGAAGGAATTCACTCCACCCAGTTTTAATGACAGATCAGCGTCCCTAAATTACCTGGGGACGCTGATCTGTCATTAAACAATAACAACTGGGCATCACGACCAGCTCCGCCCAGTTGTTATTAATTGTCCGGGACCTGCTAGAAGACTCTTGCAGGTGCCGGCCAATAGGAAATAGTTGGGCAGAGCTAGCTGTCACTGCTAGCTCTGCCCAATTGTTTTTCTTGTTTTTTAAAAAAAATATCTTTATTTATTTTTACATTTTCCTATTTTTGATCATTTAAAAAATAATTTTCAACCTTTTTTTTTGTCACTCTTTTCACTTATTTTCTAAATGCAGTACCGAGCAGAATAGCCGAGCCGAATGCCGCTCGGTGGCATTCGGCTATTCACTCACTGCCGTTCGCCCCCTATGAGAAAAGGGGCGAACGGCAGCGAGTGAGCTTGCCAGAGCTTCGGCTCAGCTGATTCAGATGTTGGATGGGCCGAGTCGAAGTCTCTCTTCCCCTGTTAGTGTTCCATGAAAAAGACCTTTCCTGTGAAATAAAATGAAAATGTAAATAATATCCCCCGGTGTAAATCTAATGTCAATCATGTCATCTTGTTCTGTAGATCCATCCTCAGTTATGATGACCCGACAATCTTTGTCTGCGTATATGACCCGCCGCTTGACAATGTTGCCCCCAAATGACAGAATTCCTGGCGCTGCTGTAATGTAATCCTGGGCCACGTCATTGACCAAATAAGGTCATGACCATATTTGGTCAATGACATCACCTGGGATTCCCAGCTGCTTTCCTTACATTCTAGCAGCTAGAGATTCGGGCGAGTGTACTGGACAGCTCTTTTTCCAGCGGTTCAGGGGTAGAGCGGTACAGCATTGTTAGCATTTTTATATCATATAAGGCTTTTTCATGAATAAGTCTAAATTCAGCTTCTCCTTTTTTTCCTGCAGATAATGGGAATCCTTCTCTCCGTGTGGCTCTGCCAAAACATCAAATAGAACAACTCAAGAGATGTCCAATGGAAACGTTATACGAAAGTCACAGAATACGGACTGCCAACCATATCACCTCCTTGAGCCATAAGTGGACCTGTCATTAAAATTTGGGTCTCACATGAATCAACAGAGGACATATCAGCATTTACAAATACATTTCAAAAATAAAAGTCCTTTGCATGCAATTATTTAAAGGGACAAACAACTGCTGCCATTGAGCCCCCTCATGCGACCAAATGTGATTGTAGCCATATTGGTGCACTTGTAACAACACAGTACCCTTCTTGGACCTGAGAGGAAGGGGTTAGGCCCTGAAAGCTTGTCCTGAAAATGTAACCATGCAAATATAAAAAGTATCACAGACAATAATCAACTCTCGTGTGTCCTAAAGCATAAAGAAGGATCATGTGCTCTCTTGCTGCCAGGAGCACAGTTAGGGTTGCCACCTTTTCTTCAAGCGAGACCCGAGCACTCTAGCGACGCGCAGCGTAGGGTGCCCACACACCTTACGATAAACGTACGATAATCGCAGGAAATCCCGCGATCGTACGATTATCGTAAGGTGTGTGGAAGCCGTGCGACCTCTACTACTGTAAGGTCGCACGACTTTTAACTTACGAACATGTTCGAAAACCCGCCGAGCATGGTACGATGTTAGGCGGGTGTGTAGCATGTTCGTAAGATAAAAGCCAGACGGGCCGGTGTGCGCAAGCGCAGACTGCCCGTTCGACATTGCGGTCATCGGAAGTCCGCCCCTCAGGGGGGCGCGGCTTGCAATCATCGCAAGTGCGATCTGCCTGTCCAAGATAGGCAGATCGTACGTTTTCTTAATTACCTTACAACCATCGCAAGACAAAGGTCTTGCGATGGTTTTAAGGTGCGTGTCCAGCATTATTCATATGTAAATAGCTCCACCCATTCATATCTAAATATAGTGTCTGCAGCTATGAAACCCGGACGCAGCATTCAAAATCCGGACTGCCTGGGTGAATCCTAAGCACTGTGGCTGATTGACATCATCAGAGACTGCAGAACGTCTATTGTTTTTAATCAGACTGACCCTGCCTGGTAGACTTGCATGACGTAAAAGCATCAGCAGCAATTAATAACTATACAAGGTATTATACTGACTATACAGTGTTTTTTATGTACTTTATGTTAGAGATAACATATGACAATGTTTATAAAGGAATGTACTATATACCCCCGACAGCTACTTTTTATTACCCTGCACTATTTTATTACTGTACATATCTGGGCTCACTCACATGAGCATGCGCATCCATGTGGTGTGCATGCCCATGCAGATACCTGCTCCCGGGAGGCACAGTTGCTGCATGTAATTGCGTGCAGACGCCTGTAGCTCCCTATAGGAAAACATCCATGCTTGTCCGTGTGCTCGCATTTGGATGCAGACAGTAGGCATCCAAGTGCGGACACCCGGAACTGCATGGATGTGCAAGTTCGGGTCGATCAGTGACCATGTGCTGCTGCGTCCTCCCATAGGGAGTTACAGACGGCCTCGTGCAATTACACACAGTACCTGTCCCTCCTGGGAGCAGGTCTCTGCAGGGATGTGCACACCATACTGCTGCGTGTAATTGTGTGCAACCACCTGTACCTCCCTATCGCAGGACATCTGTGCATGTCCGGGTGCCTGCTCGTGGACACAGACAGTGTGCATCCAGGGGCAGGCACTCTGAACTGCACGGATGTGCAGGTTGCAGTCAGCATGTAGCCACGTCCTCCCATAGGGAAGCACAGGAGGCTGCATGCAATTACACGCAGAACCTGCCTCTCACAGTAGCAGGTCTCTGCATGGGTGTACATGCTGCACGAATGTCCATGCCCTATGTGAAAGAGCCTTAAATATTGTAAATGTGTAAACATGCTCTTTATTCTGGTTAATGTTGCTTTCCTTTTTTAAATATACACAGTATATATATATATATATATATATATATATATATACATATATATATCCAAATACCTAAACAAAGTCTGATTTATATCATGGATAAAAATAAAACAAGAAACAAAAAGTGTCGCTGTTGTTGACTGATGTTGCCAGCAGAGGGAGCCATCGCACATCACAAATGTTCACGCTTTTCCCCTTGGAGCCATAAGCATGGTCACTCTGATGATCCCCAAACACACTTCAGAAAATGAATCCCCACACTCTGAGCTGCAGCAACTTTTTTTGTTTATTAAAACAGCAGCAGGGGTCACCTCCAGTGGCGTCATAAGGGGGGTGCACTCCCCTCTGAAAAGTCGGGCGCTTGGTCATGGACCGAACGCCCGACAGTATCAGGAGAGAGGAGGGGACCCGGCGGCATACCTTATCCCGCCGGGTGACTGCCCCCTCCTCTCTCTGCCGGCATCCATCACCAAGATGGCCGCCGGCAGGTATCAGAATACGCGCATGCGCAGTGACGTTTCGGCAGGGTGACACTCGGTTACCGCTCCGGGTGTCACCCAGCCTTGGGACGCCCCTGGTCACCTCTGAGATGTGTCTTGCCAAAAAGTGAGCTCCCCGAAACACATGGTTGGGCACAACAGTGCGAGCACTCAAGATTCCTGAGGACGATTTCAGTTTTCTTACATATTATTATATTATTATACAAGATTTATATAGCGCCAACAGTTTGCGCAGCGCTTTACAATATAAGGAAGACATTACAATCACAATGCAATTCAAGACAATCTTTTCATTGTCTAGTAAGCACTGTGCTAGTGGCTTTCAGGCGAAAGCTCGTTATCTCGGTTTTTTCTATGTGACCGGCCGATGTTCTGAAATTTTAATGTAAGTTGCTATTTTTTAATAAATATTCATTGTTGGATGTACCGCACCATGAGGGTTGTTTTTTCTCTCCCACTACCCTAAATAAAACACTGATTGGGACCGTACAATATCGCTGTTGCCCACGGATGAGAGGAGCCGGCACCTGCCTTTAACAGAGAGCCGGGACCTCCACGGAGACTGCAAGGGACAAATGCTGGAAAGTGCTCGATCTGCTGTCGGGTGTTTTCTTGAGGGAATTGGAACGGAGAGATTGGAAGCCTTCTGCTCCTGAGGGATTATATTACATATACTCACTGATTCTGGTGAGTACTGATTACCTGGGGGACGGTTGATTGGAAGATCGAACTTATAAGGACTTTATATTTATTTTCGTTTGCTTGGGGAATTGGACTCAATTGATTTTTATATATTTTATATCTTTTATTTATTTAGTTTGCACATTCAGTTTGTCTTATTGAGTACTTTAGATC
>NW_017307688.1:225666-233317 GCF_000935625.1 Nanorana parkeri
TATTTTTTATTTATTTAGTTTGCACATTCAGTTTGTCTTATTGAGTACTTTAGATCCAATTTATTTCATATCTATATTAGTCTCTCACTTTGCAATTAATTGTCATCTGTCAAATCACATCACAAATCAGAAGTTTGGAGGAACTATTTGCACTTTATCTGTACAACAGTTTTTCGTTAATTTTATTTTATTAACGGTTTGACACAAAGGTTTGAGGATTTGTCACTTCTTTACCATTCACTTATGAGATAATTTTATTGGTAACATTTTTTTCACATTGTGTTGCATTGTATCCACGTAGAAGTTTATGCTCAGATTTATCAACACAAATGAGGTTTAGACACTTTGTTATCACTTGATTTATACATAGTTGTTTTTGATATTTTTTCATTGGGACGTTATTCACTTATATGTATATACACATATATACACCTTGAGGAGGTAACTAGTCCCCCAGTTCGGTGGATATATATATATATACCTTCAGAACAAGGCAATATATTAATTTATATTTTACACCTACTTTCTTACGGAATCCACCTTTAGCGCTGTGTTATCACTTGCAATTCAAGACAAGATGGTAAGGAGGGCCCTGCCCCTGAGAGCTTACAATCTAAAAGGGAGGGGCCAGTGATACATGAGGAGGGAGCTGCGTGGGGATGAATTGTTTGAGAACGTGATGGTTCAGTGGTTAGGTTGAGGTGGGATAGGCTTCCCTGAAGAGATGAGTCTTAAGGGAACGCCTAAAGCACAGCATCATTGGTTGCTAGAACACTGGCAGCCCCATAGCAACATAGGTTGGTATGGTGCACCCACCTGCATCCTAGCAAACAATGACATTTGTGCGAGCCACACAGCATCATTGGTTGCTAGGACACAAGTGGGCAGACTATAACCACCAATGACGCTGTGGGGCTGCCAAGGCCTTAGAAACCGATGGCGCCTTGCAGGCTGCACAGACAGTTGACTGGCTGTGTGACCAGAAAACGTTGTTTCTCACTGAAACCTAAGTTTGAGTTGTCTAATAAGGGAGGAGTCACTCCTCTGACTCATTGATTTGCATGTAAACATGTTGGCTTGAGTTATTGAGCTCTGTAAACAAGCTGCATTTTAAAAAGGTGGTACGACATCTTATGTGCTAACAAGGGACATGCTGAGAGGAGGAGAGAGTAGAGAGACAGAGAGATAAGCACACCAGCCTGCTGCTTCTTCTTCCACTCTCCAATCACAGGCTGGGCAGAGAAAAGACCTATAAGGGCTTGTTCACACCAAGCGCGGAGCAGATCCGGACCAGAGCAGGTGCAGACCGGATCAAAACTGCGTCCAATGTATTCCTATGGTATTTTGACCTCCAGTTCACATTGCAGCGTGCGGATCCAGACCAGATCCAGACCGGATGAAAAAAATGCGGCAAGCCCTATTTTACCTGCTCTGGATCTGGTCTGGAACGCATCAAAAACGCATCTAAAACGCATCAAAAACGCATGCAAGTGCCTAAGGCCTTGTTCACACCAAATGCAGACCAGATCCGGTCAGGTTTCTGCACACGCAGTGTAGTGGGTTGTGCCGCGTTTTAGACGCGTTTTGGATGCGTTTTTGATGCGTTTAGGGCCGGTTTTGGTAAAAAAAAAGTTAAGTTTAACATGGGCTTTCAGGCACTTGCATGCGTTTTTGCGTTTTAGATGCGTTTTTGATGCGTTCCAGACCAGATCCAGAGCAGGTAAAATAGGGCTTGCCGCATTTTTTTCATCCGGTCTGGATCTGGTCTAGATCCGCACGCTGCGATGTGAACTGGAGGTCAAAATACCATAGGAATACATTGGACGCAGTTTTGATCCGGTCTGCACCTGCTCTGGTCCGGATCTGCTCCGCGCTTGGTGTGAACAAGCCCTGAAAGTCCATGTTAAACTTAAAAAAAAATTTTTTTTAACCAAAACCGGCCCTAAACGCATCAAAAACACATCCAAAACGCGTCTAAAACGCGGCACAACCCACTACACTGCGTGTGCAGAAACCTGACCGGATCTGGTCTGCTTTTGGTGTGAACAAGGCCTAAGAGTTACTTAACTGCAGCAGAGAAAAATCAGGTCTTCTGCTTTACCAGACAGGGATGTGCTATGTGGCAAAGCTGTGTATATCTGAGGACAGCATGGACAGAAATACAAATCCTTTGGTAGGTAAAACAGCTCCCATATCTGTGTTTCATCTTTGTAGTAGTCAGCTGTTTACCTGAAGTTCAGGTTTAAGGGTTAAATACATTCTTTCTGATTGCTCTGTCTCTGCATTCCTTCCATGTCTTGCAGTCTCAGAGGGTCTGTACTGGCTCACATCTCCTTCATTTTTCCCACGTTTTAAAATCCCCGTGCTTCCCTACGCCATCTCCGGGCTCCTTCCTCCTCCTCCAGGGACTGCATCCCAGAGAAATTCATCAGCAGCCATCTCCATTCATCAGCACCAGCTGGAGACCATCAATGAGTCCCATGACACTACATTGCACGAAAGGTGCATGTGCAGAGACTGGCCACAAGATGGCAGTAGAGACACAGACAACAGGCAGGCGCTGCTGAGCTGAGTTCAAGTGCAAGTTGGCCAATTGAATAGACACAGATTTTAGCTTCTGCTTTCTGAACATTCTGATCCTGAGAGTAGATCTTCTTTTTACTGCAGGCTCTAATTACATTCTAGGCAGAGTATTATTATATTCAGTTTTGATTACAGTGGAGAAGGGTTAGACTCTCTATCAGGTGTTTATTGTGTTCTGTGCAACTGTTGGGGAGACCAATTGTGACACCTGGACATGAAAAAGAGGGGAACAGGGTCACTGGGACAGCAAGGTACAGACAGAAATAACAACCTGACCAAAGGTCTAATATTACCCCGGTGTACTAAAACTGAGGTTTCTGCACATGTTATGTGTATGTCGCTGTCTTGTCTGAAAGAGATCCTGACCTGGTGCCAGAATAGGATCAAACAAGGTCCCAGGTAGGATAATATCTGTGCCCACCAGCAACTGCCACCCCAAATCACCTTACATATGTATACCCTGTTCACTTATTCCTGTCATATAAGAAAGGTAACCAGACAAATGTGTCCGCCTCAAATAAATCTTCTACATGATTATCCAATGAACTGTAAATGTTCACCTTCTGTATCCTCCCTTATACCCTAATAGATTGTAAGCTCCTCCCCCTTCTGTATCCTCCCTTATACCCTAATAGAGTGTAAGCTCTTCTGCCTCCTGTATCCTCCCTTATACCCTCATAGATTGTAAGCTCTTCTACCTTCTGTATCCTCCCTTATACCCTAATAGATTGTAAGCTCTTCTATCTTCTGTATCCTCCCTTATACTCTAATAGAGTGTAAGCTCCTCCACCTTCTGTATCCTCCCTTATATCCTAATAGATTGTAAGCTCTTCTACCTTCTGTATCCTCCCTTATACCCTAATAGATTGTAAGCTCTTCTACCTTCTGTATCCTCACTTATAGCCTAATAGAGTGTAAGCTCTTCTGCCTCCTGTATCCTCCCTTATACCCTAATAGATTGTAAGCTCTTCTGCCTCCTGTATCCTCCCTTATACCCTAATAGAGTGTAAGCTCTTCTACCTTCTGTATCCTCCCTTATACCCTAATAGATTGTAAGCTCTTCCACCTTCTGTATCCTCCCTTATATCCTAATAGAGTGTAAGCTCTTCTACCTTCTGTATCCTCCCTTATACCCTAATAGAGTGTAAGCTCTTCTGCCTCCTGTATCCTCCCTTATACCCTAATAGAGTGTAAGCTCTTCTACCTTCTGTATCCTCCCTTATACCCTAATAGAGTGTAAGCTCTTCTGCCTCCTGTATCCTCCCTTATACCCTAATAGAGTGTAAGCTCTTCTACCTTCTATATCCTCCCTTATACCCTAATAGAGTGTAAGCTCTTCTACCTTCTATATCCTCCCTTATACCCTAATAGAGTGTAAGCTCCTGGAGGTACCATTATGCGTCTCTGACATGCGGAAGCGATGAGAGGTCAATGGTGTGACAGTGGTGATGTGCTGATTGATGGATCTATCTGCTCTCCAGTCATTGAAGCCTTTGGATCAGCATGACAACCAGATCATCTCAGAAGAAAATCAGGAATGGCAGCCGCCGCGGTTTCCCACTGACACGTGTGAGCCGCCCTTGTAGAACACGCCACATTCCAATGACTGAAGCTGAGTTTGTTTCTTTTCTACTTTGGCTCCAGTGAACTGAATCTAATTGTGCGCGGCGGTTGTTCCCTCCTGACAGTTATAACTGACACGAGCGCTTGTGCCGGACGCACACATTTCGGGACAGACCTCCTAGACACATCACAGGACGTTTCAAGCGGTTTGGAACTTGGCCCGTTGCTTTGGTGTCTGCGGTAAACCCTCCGGCGGTTGTGTACACAGCAGCGCACCATGTGTGCGCATCTTGATTTAGTCTTCTCTGATCTGTGTGAAGAGCCGCCAAAAATCGTTACATTCAACACAAACAGCGGCGCTGATCCGAACCCAAACAAATGAGACGCTACAAAAACACCAGGTTCATCCTGATTGCGCTGCAGAAATGAGTTCTCTAGGGATAGACATGGCAGATACAATATAAACAAGTTACATTTCCTGAACTCTATCCTTCAGCATCGCCCTCAAGTCCAGAACAGAGAGAAATTCATTTATTTAGATTTATTATAATTTAATTGTCCACCAAAAACTCATATTTCAGTGTCTGTTGGATGCTGGAGAACCATATCACAGAACTCTACGTCTTGGGGACTCTATTGGTGAGATGCTAGGGCTGAGTTCCCGGGACTGTACACTTGCTGTGCCCATTATGAGGGGCTCCCACCATCCCTGTGCTGAGTTCCTTGGTCTGTACAACTGCTGTGCCCATTATGAGGAGCTCCCACCATCCCTGTGCTGAGTTCCTTGGTCTGTACAACTGCTGTGCCCATTATGAGGTGCTTTCTGTAATAAAGACCGCTCACTGCTGCTCTCTCTCCTAGTGCAGGGTGACTGGTCTTGTCTCCGCCCCCTCCTGTAATAAAGACTGCTCACAGCTGCTCTCTCTCTTTGTGCAGGGTGACTGGTCTTGCCTCCGCCCCCTTCTGTAATAAAGACCGCTCACTTCTGCTCTCTCTCCTAGTGCAGGGTGACTGGTCTTGTCTCCGCCCCTCCTTTAATAAAAAACAATCACTGCTGTTATCTCTCTTTGTGCAGGGTGACTGGTCTTGTCTTCTCCCTGCTTCTTGTAGTTTTTCGCAGGCAGCCCATAGTAGATGGGGGCCTGAGATGGAGCCTGAGTGAAAAGACCACTGCATGGTCTTTGAACTATGACCATCAGGCTTAAAAGGACCAATAAGGGGGCTTTTTGGATAAACTAGTCCCCTCCCTATAATAGGGGGGCACAGAGCAGCAATGAGCAGCCATAGTAGTGTCAGTGTATTGGAAGATGCTGTAGGGAAAGCTGACACACTGCATAGGGAGAGATTAGGATTCGTTAGGAAACTAAATTTACATTCTGATTGCTAACTCCTTGTGCAATCATCCCCTTTGCTGACTTTTTTCATTTTTCATTTTATTTTGTGGCTCATTTGTAGTAAATCACCCGCCTGTACTTTTTGTCTCCGGTACATTTTGGCCTATTATCCCTCATATAAACTCTTCTGCAACTGGTCAATTTTACATTGCTGTTACCTCTGCAGTATCTTATAAATAGGGCTGGTACTAATTACAATTTTCGTGTTCGATTAATCAAATTTATTTTTAATCGATTCATTTCGATTAATTATAACGCACATACAGATCCAGTTCTGGAGTTTGCAGGCGCTCACTCCAAAATAGTGGAACGCCGTGCAAAACTCCCAGCCCCGTCTTATCGTGGCGGCGGTGAGAGGAGGAGGAGCCTATGACGCTCCACAGCGCCGCTGCGTTCCACTCTTCAGTCCATGGAGGAACACAGCGGGGCGAATCCTCACACTGTGTCTTCTTTGTCAAGCCCGGGAAGCCGGCGGAGAGGTGAGTGTTTTCATTCTTGATCAAAAGAATTTTAATCGATCAAAAAATGTAACGATTGATCGAGAAATGAATCGTTAATTTCCGAAGCCCTACTTTTAAATGTTTCTTTTCTTTCAATGGAAACGTTTTAAAGGGCACCTGCAGCAACTTTTATGCAACTGACGCCATTTTTTGTTTATTTTTTAGTTTTGGATAGAGTGGAGAGGGATTAAAAAACCTGTTAGGTTTTTATTGCTGTCTATGTCCCCGTCAGGGAGATCCACCCTCTCTACTTGTGACCGTTATCACTGAAAGTGAAAGAAAATCCCAAATTTTGAGTCGTCACCAGAACAGGAATAGATGGGAAATCTTCCAATGGGGACACTAGTTCTGGTGGCCCTGCTGACCACCAATGATTTCCCTCTCTTTGGTTGCATTTTCTATCACTTCCTGTCGTGGCAATCGGACAGAAAGCTGACAAATGTTTTAAAAAACAGTTTTGGCCTCACCTCTACTTTAATATTTTTTAGATGTTGATATTTTCTAC
This sequence comes from Nanorana parkeri, assembly GCF_000935625.1. NCBI lineage: Eukaryota > Metazoa > Chordata > Amphibia > Anura > Dicroglossidae > Nanorana > Nanorana parkeri. The sequence goes on from NW_017307688.1 coordinate 232,212, forward strand.
TCTTCCCCCATGTCTAATATTGTGTCTGACCGAAGCAAAACATTATTGGACTAATGTAAACTTTCCTAACTAGTCCAAAGCAGCATGGCTGATGACATGCAGTAAAAGACACAGTAAAGGTGTCTTTGAAATTGACCTCATAGGTTCAAAATATAGTTGTCCTTTAAGGGAACCAAAATAGGTCCTTCTATGCCAACAGTGACAGTGGTGTCCAATGATGAAGGGGAGAACATGGAAACAGATGGAGAACAAGACCAAAAGGAGAGCAGAAGACGGAAACGGCAGCACACATATTTGCTTGGTGGGGTCTTTGGGGAGGACATACGGACCCTGAGAAGACAGCTGGGACAGAAGAGATGCCAGACATTTAATGACTTTCTGTACGTAGAGAAATCTCAGGATTTGTCCCCATCTGTTTACTTAGACCTCCTTCCATGTTGTTTAGGCATTCCCTGACAACTGGGTCCCTATATTTGTTCATGGAACAGGTTACTCACTAGGTAGAGAAGTAAGGATGGGGTTTGATGGACCCAGATCTTGCACAGGTGACCACAGCACTTGAGTATTTCTATGTCCACATGTTTCTTATAACACTGCCCTGTTTGCCTAAGAGCTCAAGCACACGGGCAGATGAGCTCACACAGCATAAATACCCCCCCCCCAGGGAGGGACAGGTACTGCATACAACCATAGAAGTCAATGGCTGTACATGGGTATATGATGGTACTTGTGACTGTAGCCACATGTGTGACAGATGTAAATCCCTGTATGCAAGTAGAGACGTATACTAGCATACAGCTACATAGAGCCATCGATGTCTATGGGAGGCATTACACAGCACCTGTGTCTTCCTGGCAGGGGCAAACTCAAATCCCTTTAAATGTCAACAATGCACACACAATGAATTATTATTATTATTGTGACGAATGTATGTCATTGCCTATACATGTATTAGATAAAAAAAAGACAGCCGAGAGAGCAGCAGCAAATGGCCCACTCTATGCAGCTAAAAAAATGCCATATTTCATGGACTTCATGGTGTGTATGTATTCATATATTGTATATATATATAGATATATATAGATATATACATATCCATATATATC
>NW_017307688.1:233329-235499 GCF_000935625.1 Nanorana parkeri
TATATACATACACATTGTTTACATTTGTGTTAATATTCACAAAGCCAGGCAGGTGTCTGTTCCCCACACCCATTGGATATTCAGACACCTCAGACATGCTGCAGGGGACAAATCCCCGGTAACAAAGCCCTTTTCTGTGTGTTTGGCGAGTCATTGTCGTGTCATGGAGCACAGCGGAGCAACACAAGAACACTTGCGATTCAACAATTTAGCAAAGGTCAGAAGGTCGCCGCTTCATTCATTCCATGGGGCAATGATTGAGTTCATGGTCTAGAAAGGACACAAGAACTTGAATTTCCCCCCTTTATTCAAAGCATGGTAGAAGCCTCCAATTCCACTATGGCATGGCTCAGAACTGCGCACCCAAATAGGTTTTTGGGGAAAAAATTGCAAAGAAGATTATTTAGATTATTAAATGTAATTTTATTAACCTTTTTTGTAATTTTTTCTCCTTTGGAAACAATGTTTTTGTTTGTTGACTTATAGTATTATTGTTTTCATAAACATGATAAAAATGACAATAATATTTATTATTTACTATATATTTAATAATAATATTTATGATCATTATCATTTGTTATGCTTAATGCTGCCAAAATGTTTTGTTTGTAGCTAAATCCCAAGTCCGCTGTATTCTGCATACTCCTACTGGTCAGCTTCGCCCCAATGTAAGAATGTCATACCTGATCACATACTGGGAAGCAATTACAGTACTGGCCGCGATCTTCGTGGTCCAATGTTGATTGGTTTCCCCTCTGCTCTGAAAACAATGGGGGTCCCTCGTTTGGCACAGCATCCATTCATAGAATGCCTAGTATTTTATCAATGGATACAAAACATTCTCTGATTGGACGAGGAGCGGATTTTGACATCACCGTGGATATATTCCTCATCCTCGTCCAATCTATGTAATGCCTTCTATTCATTGATAAAAATGCTAGATGTTCTTTGAATGGCCTCTGAGCAGAACAAGCAACCCCTTGTGTTTTCAAAGCAGGGGACCAAGATGGCGACCAGCACTGTAGTAGCTCCAGCTACTACAATGCTGTACACGATCCCCAGCAGCTGATCTGGTGTGACATAGGAAGACTTACATTGGGTTAAGCTGGACCAATGTATGTATGCAGAATACTGCAGACCTGGAGTTCAGCTTTAAAATACTGAAATATATTCCACCTACTACAGAATGGATACAAGAGATCTCTAACTGTTATACTTTAGAGAGAATACAGTGGAAGACTAAAACAGGAAGTGATGTAGAGCACTTCCTGTTCATTCATAATTGGGGACACAGTAAGCTTACTATGTCCTCAATTATGTACAAACACTCAGCGATCAGCTGACCGCTGAGTGTTTGTATACTGCTCTCCATCCTGACTCCTTTAGCTGTCACAGGAGGCTGAGCGGGTGGGGCGGGGAGGGGACTTGTGACACCGCTGATAGCATTCTCCTCCCCAACACCACCCGCTCTGCCTCCTGTGACAGCTGACAGCTATCTCCCCCCTGCACCGCTCTCGGTCCTGATTTCCTTGTCACGGCGGGGCTGTGAGGGAGGAGAGCTTGGCCTCCTGTGACACCGACCGCTGACAGCTCTCTCCTCCCCGCCCCGTTCGGCCTCCTGAAACTTTCCTAACCGCTGTACGCTGCTCTGTGTCCCAGGGTGGAGGAGAGAGACTAGAGATGCAGCGCATTTTCAGGGCAAAATTTTTTACTTTCGGCTGAAATTTCGATGCATCCCTAAAAATAATTACCCATCTTGTATACAGAGGATGTGTTTGACCCGCCATCTTCATTTGGATAAGGTCACTAAAGTATAGTTTATGCATGGCTGTATTTTGTGGATGTATATGTATTTTCACGCACATGTATTTTTATTTTTGTATGTTTGAATATTTTGAATATTTGGGAGCTTATATGTACCTTTTCTCCCCCTTTGTTCTCTCTCTTTACCCCCCTTATTCAAACTCAGGGATGTTATGAACTATACCTGTAATTAGCAAATGTATGATACTTTCAGGATAAATAAGAAATATCCACAATACATTTTAGATTGTAAGCCCTCAGGGGCGGGGTCCTCCTTACCATCTTGTCTTGAATTGTATTATAATAATAATAATAATAATAATAATAATAATAATAATAATAATAATAATAATAATAATGCAGCCTG
>NW_017307688.1:235541-236152 GCF_000935625.1 Nanorana parkeri
TAATAATAATAATGCAGGCTGGCTCAGATAATACACAATCTCTTCATCTGTAGCAAAACAGCTGGATTTTCATGTAGTTACCTTTGATTTCCACAAGATGGAGGTTTGGTTGTAGGAACTGTACAACGCTTGAAAGAACCTAAAACTTCAAGAAGACCTAAAGCAATATTTTGGCTGCCGTTGCTGCCCTGAAAATACTAATGTCTGGCCATCTCAGTACTTTCCAGATTACTGACCCAGAACAAGCATGCAGACTGAAAAGTCAGGGGGAAGTTCTAGTGAGTCGGTGATGCAGTGTGACAGCCAGCAATAGCAGTCTCTGTATTTACTCAGTAAAAAGATGTACCTAAGAGATCTGATAATAATAACATGACATGAACACAGGCCCTTAAAGGAGAACTATGGGGTTAAGGTTTTTCCCCATAGTTCTCCTTAAGGTAACGGGAGGACACAAACTAGCATCTTCCCGTCACCCTAGGCTCAGCTCGCGGTATACTGAGACGCCGCAGCTGAAGCGGATTCTGACAATTGTGCCGGGATCCGCCCAGCTGAGTGACTGACAGCTGTCTCTGCCTATCTAGAGGCAGAGCCAGCTCCCCGCCCCCTACTCG
>NW_017307688.1:237047-241361 GCF_000935625.1 Nanorana parkeri
CGGCCCGACCCGCCAGTCAGGGCTGGCGGATCGGGAGGGGGGAATCCAGCCCCTCCCCTGTCACGGCAGAGAGCCGTGACAGGATCGAGAGGTGAGCAAACACCGGTATGTGTTCGCTCACCTCCCGATCTACTGAGCCGACCTCTGACAGTCTCATTGTCACAGGTCGGCTAGAACTATGAGGTGAGTGAAAAGCACTCACCTCATAGTTCTCCTTTAATAAGCTAAATACATTTCAGGTAGGGATGCACCAATACAGGTTTTTTGGTATCGAGTATGAGTACTGATTTTTTTTTCTGGTACTAGCAGATACCAAGTACCAATTCCAATGCCATGTCCCCCCTGATTATCAGGAGGTAGGGTGATTGCCTGGGAAGCCGATGTTCTATCGAAACAACACTGGCTTCACTTGCCAAGGCTGTCTGGCTTACTGACCAATCAGGTGGCCGAGAGGTGAGTCATGATGTGCCGCCCAGCTTCCTGATTGGTTAGGAAGCCAGGCTGCCTACCAACAATCTAGCTGGCTTCCTAGCCAATCAGAAAGCCGGGCAGCACATCATGACCTGCCTCCTGGCTTCCTGATTGGCTAGGAAGCGGGCTTCACTTGCTCCTAGACATCCTGGCTTCCTGACCATTCAAGAACCGGTCTTTTCTCATAGAGACAGAGTTGGAGCTGCCAGTTCCTGTCATACATACAAGTCATCCAGAAAGTTTCACCCCAATGCCTGCGAATGCCATACTTTTTGTCTTCTGCTGGTTCTTGGTATTCATAATTCAGCTCTTGAGGTAGCTTGGGGGGCTGAGTTGTTGCAGCAGCAATAGCATAGTGAAGCTGAAGATACAGGACAGTGAGAATTGTCTGTAGGTGAATGTGACAGTTACACAAACATTTAGTTAGAAATGTAACAGTTGATGGGCATACCTGGGAACTTGCTGGATCTCAGCCAGCAGTGCTGGCCTTTTGCTTTCATTATCAGCTTGTTACTGGCCTTGCTCAGTTATCTGGCTTTCTAGAGGCCAAATAATATGCAAACATAAACAAAATATGGCTAAGCAACAATAGGCAGTGGTGGTGTCACAGATTGACCTCGGCCTTTAGTAACTTAGGGCCAGCGGTGAACCTGGACAGGACAGGCCAGGAAAGCACCAAGAGGAGCCTCAAGCACTCTGAAGTCAAGTCGGAGAGTTCCAAACACACAGTTCTTATTAAAACTTCCCCCCCAGGTAAACCCAGACTCAATCACTTCCCAACTGTCCCAAGTAGGTTGATGGGGCACTGCTAGAGTCCTAAGAAACTCATTGGGCTTCCCACCTTGTGCCACAGGTTCTGTCCAACCCATTATTTTCTTCTCTCTCTGTCTCTCCCCCTTTCTTTTTTCTCAAGTTTCCTTTCCAGGCCCATATTGCTCATCACTAGAAAGAGTTAGATAGACTAGTTAGAGGGACAGCCAATCTACCTACTGTTCAGCCTATGGTACCAGACAGGAAGCTTCCTCAACACTCCCTGCCCAAAATTCGAGGATGGAGACCTAGGGATGGTGTCTCTGGGTCCAGTGCCTAGCAATGCCCCAACTTCCTTTACGGTCATATTACAATGTGACAACAGGAGTTTCTATTTTTCCGGCCCCTGAGACACCTCTTCCTACACATAGGTATAATCATTGCCGAAAGTCTTTTTTTCCATGGGGTTCTTCATCTTGGCTTGGGGAGGAGGGATTCCAGTTCCAAACACTTGGCTCTCAGGAGATCATTCTTTGCCTTCTGGAGGTTTATAATGCCATCGCTGGCACAGACGTGGGCCAACGCTATGAGCCAAACCATAAGTGAGCTGGAATTATCAGAAGACACCTCTTTGTTTAGTGTGGTCTGCACGGCGCCCAATCTGTCTCTGTCAGATGTGGTCTATTCGGCAGCCAAAGGCATTGAAGGAAGAAAGAAGAGATCTAGCCAACACCCAAGTACTTCTCTCAGACTGGAGTGCAGGTTTATCAATAGAGATGATGCAAGTGAAGATAGAGTCATCAGAAAATCAGAATCTTCATGCATTCAATGTATCTTCATGCATTCAATGTATCTTCATGAATTCAATGTATCTTCATGTATTCAATGCATCTTCATGCATTCAATGCATCTTCATGTATTCAATGCATCTTCATGCATTCAATGCATCTTCATGTATTCAATGTATCTTCATGTATTCAATGTATCTTCATGCATTCAATGTATCTTTATGCATTCAATGCATCTTCATGCATTCAATGCATCTTCATGTATTCAATGCATCTTCATGCATTCAATGCATCTTCATGTATTCAATGTATCTTCATGTATTCAATGTATCTTCATGCATTCAATGTATCTTTATGCATTCAATGCATCTTCATGCATTCAATGCATCTTCATGTATTCAATGCATCTTCATGCATTCAATGCATCTTCATGCATTCAATGCATCTTCATGCATTCAATGTATCTTCATGTATTCAATGTATCTTCATGTATTCAATGTATCGTCATGCATTCAATGTATCTTCATGTATTCAATGTATCTTCATGTATTCAATGTATCTTCATGTATTCAATGTATCTTCATGTATTCATTCAATGTATCTTCATGTATTCATTCAATGTATCTTCATGTATTCAATGTATCGTAAACTCCAAACTTTCCACGTGAAAAAAAGACATGTTAAAGTAGACATAAACCCAAGCGGAATGACATTTAAATCAATTTTCTGAGGCCTCACCTCCATCGCCAGAACTCTACCTAAAACTTTGAGTTCAGCATGGACATCTCGCTCCACCCTCCTGCAAAACATGAGACCATCAGAGCTGCAGGTGGTATGGACTGCAGAAGAAAGGACCCGGTCATGAGTGAGCATGACATTTCTCTGGGTGGGTTTCCTGATGGTGACAACTAGGGAAGCACCGATACCGTTTTTTCAGTATCGACTACCGATATTATTTTTCTGTACTCACCAATACCAATACCGGAAGTCACATACCCCCTCCCCGCTCCGATCCTCCAGCGCTGACTGGCGGAACGGACGGGGGAGGGTACAGCTGGCTCTGCCTCTAGATGGGTGGATCCAGACATAATTGTCTATTAGACACGAAGGCGCCCCGGGACATACCACAGGGGAGAGAGGAGAATGGTCACTGCTGCAGGACTGAGGATTGGCATTAAACATCTATTTAATAAAATGCTGATTAGCAGAAAACGAGACTGCAGAGAAGAGATGGAAGACTCGCAGAACAATGTGTTGTTAATAAATCATGTTTATAACTAGAATGCGTTTCCATCGGCACATTGCAGTTGGGCCCCCGAGCGCCCGGACAGGTAGACACGACCTGCGGAAAGACGGGGGGACAGCACAATGGAGAGGTCTATGGGAGCCCCTTTGATGGATCCCCAGCAGCTTGCGGCTCACGTCCTGTTTGCAGCGTGTCAGGCAGATGTGAGCGGATGGGAGAGGCCGTCATGTATGTAGGCCATCTATTTGTGTCAGGAGAAAAGTGCTGCCCCAGGCGCTGGCTGAACGGGCTCTGACTGGCTGGAAGTAACCGCACCTGACATCCCGCGGTTCCATCAGCAAGCCGGACAGGTCACTCTCCTGCGATGGCGGCACGGTCGTTTAAACCGTCACCGGGTGACAGTGCCGTGTGTTAGAAACAAATGCAATTTTTATGATAAAATTTACTTTTTGCCCTTTTGTGTTTTAATTCTTTGTTGCATCTCAGCGCTGCGGATCTCCGACGACCTCTTACAGGCACTTCCTGTCTACATGCATGGATGCCGGATGCACAATGTGACTTAGAAGCTGCAGCAAGTCAGATAGAGCCCGCCTCAATTCCTGGCTATGGTATGCTCAACATCATCTAACCCTTTCCTCCCCAGCCTGACTGTCACTGGCCTCGCCCCTTTCATTCATTGCCTTTCAGTTCTGTCAATCATGGAGGCTCAGCATCCCATGTGGACATTACCTAAGGCGGCGTACAGGCAGATACAGCCTGCCTAGGAACGCCCACCCATCAAGGCATTTTGATATTTGCATAACTCCTCCCAAGAACCATGCACCAAGACAGAGGGCTCTTAAGCGGAGTACTGAGGCAGGGTGCTGTGATGTGTTCAGGAACACATGGTGACGTTACGCGCATGCGCAGTGACCTCTCGGCGGGGTGACACTCGGTTACCGCTCCGGGTGTCACCCAGCCTCGGGACGCCCCTGCACATATGCAAGGAGCCCAGACTACTGAGATCAATGAGAATATGGATATGGTATGATCATGGGACCAGAAAAAAAAAAAGCAAAT
>NW_017307688.1:241384-243884 GCF_000935625.1 Nanorana parkeri
GCACCCTCGTGCACTTTTTTGTTGTGTGTAGTGGTTTCACTATTCACATTTTTTTGTTCACAGGGGTATTGTTTTCAATGCACGCTCCACGGGCTTCTAAAAAGAAAAAGAGGGCTCTTGAGAGGAGCACCAAGGCAGGGTGATGGGATGTTTTCAGGAAGCTATGTACAGCACCCTGCTGCCTCCCCCCCCCACCCATGATCTGCCTGCATTGCACAGACCTGGTGATGACATCACTGGCTCTAAAATAAGATAAGATGTAATGAAAGCTTAAAAGGTTATATTTTTAAAATGTCATTATCATGTTGATGAAGTTTATTGTATACATTGTATATATATATATATTTTTTTTACATTGTAACAGGTTGTGTTGTGTGACTGCATCGGACTGACACCGTGCTGTGCGGAGTTCCTTATGCTGAATGGAATCTCTTATTCTTGTACCAAGTGGAGACGGGACCCAAGAATTTTAGAGGGGGGAGGGGGTGTAGAGTGAACATGGGGCACAGTCTGGGTGTAGGTTAGTGTCTAGGAGTGTGGGAGATGGGACTGGGGGGAGTGGGGGGACGGGACACATAAGGGAGCAATCATCCTATGATGACTCTACTTTGAGGTCTCAGCTTTCCCTGGGACCATCGCTCTCCAATATTTGGACCTTTTGCTCGTTCTCACATTTTTATGTGATCTATGGGACAGCTCGCGCATATTAGTCGACCGGCGAGCCCTGCTTGTAATATAAGTGAAAACACATGTTCCTGCTCATTATTGGCCAGACATTTATTGGGACCACTTGCTATGTACAGATCACCGGGTGTCTATTTGTGTTTGCTTCATCTCTCTCTCTCTCTTTTTTTTTTTTAGGTCTGTCTTTTATTAGGTGACGCGAGATCCTTGTTTGTATCAAACTGATAGAATTTTATGAAGATCTAAATAAAAAGCTCAACTCCAGGAAAAGGCGCCAGTAACGCAGCTCTGGAATTGTAAAAGCCCCAGCATATGCTCTCCTGTTATAGACATGTAAGCTGCGGAAAAATTTGCCTCGGATATTTCGTTATTTCGGGATTCGGATCCGAAATTCAATTCGGTTCAGGTTTCGGATTCAGGCGAAATCCGAATTTTCGTTAGTTTCGGATGCGTTTACGAATATTTGTTGCGAATAAAACAGAAAACCATATACAGATATTGATACTAAAGCTGAATCTCCCAGACCCGAATGGCATTCAGGATTTAAATTTCCGAATTGCATTGGGGAGCTCCTGAGTGCCATTGGGGTCTGGGAGCCTCAGCTTTAGCATTATATGTATATACTGTATATGGCTCCCATGTTGCCACAACGAAAATTCAGACCCATTCGGATGCATTAAACTGAAAAACACATCTGATTGGCCAGAAAAGTTACATGTCCGATACAGTTTCGTTTTTGAACGAAATTCGGAACGGGAACCGAAATTCGGAAACGGAAATTTGGATTCGGACACATGCGGATTGCATTGGGTTTTCATTTTTTTTATATTTATTTTTATTTATTAATTCATTTTTTATTAAATATTTTATTTTTTTACTTTACTTATAGAGGCTTCTGGGAAATATTGGGAGTCTAAACAGACCCCTGATATTTCTCTTTTTCTGCATCCCCTGTTATCCTCTATACTGAGTGTTCCTGTTCATTCATAACTTGAGAACATGTATTTACTATAACCACAATTATGAATGAACAGGATGTGATGTAGATGTGATGTAGATCGCTGAGTGTTTGTACCTCGCTCTCCTCTCTGGCACGCTGTCACAGGAGGCTGATCGAGCGGTGTAGGGAGGAGAGCTCCGCCTCCTGTGACAGTGCTGGCTGTCTCCGCCCACACACTGCTCTGCCGGACTGTGATAGGAGTGTACCTCGCTCTCCTCCCGCAGCGCTCGGCCGGGCTGTCACAGTTTCTCTCCTCCCCGCTGGGACACAGAGCAGCGCCCAGCGGTGAGGAAAGAAAGCAGGAATGCGCCGAAGAATCGGCAGGAAAATGGGACTTTCGGCATTATGCCAAAAGTGCAATTTTCGGGCCGATATGGCTGGGCGGCCGGTATATCGGTGCAACAGAGCCATTGGCTACTGCAAATCTCTGTCAATGTTCCTTTTGTGTGTGAAAAGGATGAACAAAAGGAACATTCTTGTTATATTTTCTTTAGAAGTCAAATGTATTCTCGAATGTCATCTTGTAATAGTACATTATGGCCACTAGATGGAGCTGACGAGCTTAGGACATAAATACTTTTTTTATGCTCCTCAGCTCCATCTGGTGGCCATAATACGGTCTATTTATAAACAATTATAGGGGTCTTTAGGGGAATTTGTTAAATGATTAGAGAGTCTGACTAGCAAGATACTGGAGATTGGCCCAGTTGGATATTCCTCCATGCACACAGTTTAGCTTAGATGGAGGAATCTGTTCCACTTTTTCCATCTGATCATTGAAAATCTGCAGATACTCTATAGGTGTATGGCCAGCTT
>NW_017307688.1:248884-263946 GCF_000935625.1 Nanorana parkeri
AGTGTCTATGTGCTAAGGGACAAGAAGGAGAAAGCAGAGATGAGCTCATCAGTGTGCTGCCTTCAATTTGGGGAAGACTGGGAGAGGGACCAGACCTGTAAGTGTTACTTAAAAGAGAAATAAAATATAATATAAAAAAATAAATACAAATAAATTATATATATATATATATTGCTCATCTCACAGCCTCCTCCCTGCAGGTATTCCTCCTCCCCTCTCTGTTCCTACAGGGAGGGGGCGGGCACAGCTGACTCTGGCTCTAGAGAGGCAGAGCCAGCTGTCAATCAGACAGCTGGATGGATCCCAAAAATATTGTTGGGATCCTTCTCGGCTGCAGCGCGGCTCTGCCATGTCGGCATATAGAGGGCAGCAGCCCGCTATCTGCTGTCCTTGGATCATAGGGGTACATATACTAATGTACTCCTATGACCCAAGATCAGCATATAACTGGCCTATATTCTATATCCCTGTTTCTCAACCAATGGGTCGCAACTCCTTCTCCAGTGGGTCACGGTGTCCTTAAGCTCGACTGCCCCATTCAGCAGGGAGCCAGAGCAGGGATGCATTGTGGCAGCGTGCGGGAGACTTCCTTGTGTAGTGAAGCAGTCCCTTCTCTTTCCGGGCCCCTGGAGAATTGATAGGGCCCGGGGAGAGAAGTGACTATTGCTCTACGTTTGGCCCATGCAGTAATATCGGGAGCCACGGCTACAGTCGACAAAAAAAATTTCTCCCACCCTGCCAGACAGGGTTTTGCTGTGTGTAAGTGTTTTATAAGAGGATGCTGGGATAGGAGAGAGCAGTGATAAGAGAGCAGTGATAAGCTCATCAGTATGCTCTCTTTCCTTATACTGTCCATTCACGGGCTGGGGACAGAACCTGTAGGTTTTACTTAACTTCAGCCAACCCAAATTAGTTCTATTACCCTGCCAGCTTTTTGTAAGAACTTGCTAATGGGAGGAGAGAGCAGAGTGAGCAGACAACTGACCTCATCAGTCTCCTGCTGCTTTTTAACAGTCCAGTCAGAAGAAAACAATATCAGCAGTAACAGGAACACACCACACACCGAGATGTAAAATAATAATCTTCCTTCATTATACGGCCAGCAGAACAATCTCTTATTTCTCTATGGTAAAAAGGTTGATAAAGGCAGCTCTGAGGTCTGCAGGTACCATTGGTCACTGGGAGTAATGCAGCGTGAGAAGAAAGCCTACGTGGCCACCTCTGGATATTGCAGAAACAGGATCACAAAGGAAGTCATGGAGGTGCGAGGTACAATTACCTCAACTTCCCTGCAGGAAGACCTGTTTGCCTGTGCCAGGTTTCTGCTTCCTGATACAATGGATCCCCGGATCCTGGTGTCACGCTAATGTCTGCATCCTCTCTGTGACAAGCTGGAACACTAACAACTCAGCATCCTCTTGGTAACAGTCAATCAACCTTCAGGCTCCTGTTGAACTCCAGCCAGATACAGAAACATGCAGAGGAAAGCATTACAATTGTTATTCAATTAATATAAGTGCTTGGATCTGTCTTGTTATACGTCAGGGATAGGCAACCTTAGCACTCCAGCTGCTGTAGAACTACAACTCCCATGAGGCATTGCAAGACTCTGACAGCCATAGGCATGACTCCCAGAGGCAGGGTGCCTGTGCTAGGTTTAGTGACCGATGAGGTGGAGTAGGTAGGCCAAGTTATGAGCTCCTATTAGATGTAGCTATTTGCCCCTCCTGGCACTCTAGATCTGGTGTAAGAAATATGCACGGACCCCAAGTGACCCCCACCCTCCACCTTTCCCAATTGCCTTCCCTACATCCCCCCAAACGTGACCCGTTCTCCCCAGCCTAGTCTTATTTCTTCCCATATCTTCTTTCTTTTCAGCACCTTTTCCATCATATTCTTTTCTTTGCATTCCCTATTCAGATAGGATTAGTAAAGAGTGGACTGGCCGGGGTTCAGTTCTCTTGCAGAACCCAGCAAGCAGCAGAGCGTCATTGGTTGACAGGACTCAGATGGAGGTTCAGCAGGTGAACAAACTGGCCAGTTTTCCTGCCCAATTGGCAAACTGCAAACAGTATGGTCAACCCAAACCTGAAGCTCATCCTGATGGATGATAAAATAGGGATAGGCAACCTTGGCACTCCAGCTGTTGCAGAACTAAACGTCCCATAAAGCAGTGGAAGACTCCAACAGCCACAGGCATGACTTCCAGAGGCAGGGTGCCAGGTTTAGTGACCAATGAGGTGGAGCAGGTAGTGAAGGCCAACCACTGAGTTCCTATTAGATGTAGCTATTTGCCCCTCCTTGCACTCTAGATCTGGAGTAAGACATTTCTGAAATATGCATGGTTCCTCAAGTGACCCCCATCCCCCTCCTTCCCCAATTCCCTTCCCTACATCCCCGAACATCACCTGACCCGTTCTCCCCAGTCTAGTCTTATTTCTCCCCATATCTTCTTTCTTTTCAGCACCTTCTCCATCATATTCTTTTCTTTGTGTTCCCTATTCAGATATGATTGGTAAAGAGTGAACTGGCCGGGGTTCCTTTCTTTTAGATGTTCGAGGAACCCAACATGTAGCAGAGCGTCATTGGTTGCTATAGGACTCAGATGAGGGTTCGGTAAGTGGACAAACAGGCCAAATCGCTCACCCATGTGGCAAACTACAAACAGCTTGGGTTCTGGTCAAACTCATGGTCAATCCAAACCCAAAGCTCATCCCTATGTTCACTGCCTGGCCAAAAAAAAAGAGTCACCACCTGGATTTAGTTGCGCAAATAGGTCAGAGCCTTCCATTGAATAGGTTCAGCAATTATGTGCCCAAGGTCAGCTGCCTACCTGAATATTCCCTGATGTCATGGGCATGTTTTTAACCTTTTATCAAATCATTCTCAAACATGTTTGCCCGCTGGATTTATTAAAGGAGAACTATGAGGTGAGTGAATATCATAGTTCGAGCCGAAGTGTGACAATGAAACTGTCACACGTCGGCTCAATAGATCGGGAAGTGAGCGAACACATATAGTTGCTCGCTCACTTCTCGATCTATCCCTGCAGAGAGCCGTGACTGTCACTCACGGCTCCCTGCAGGGATTTCTCCCCTGTCAAATCCTCCAGCGCTGACTGGCAGAACGGACGGGGGAGGGGCGGGTACAGCTGCCTCTGCCTCTAGATAGGCAGAGCCAGCTGTCAATCACGCAACTGGGTGGATCTCGACAGTAATGTCGGGATCCGCCCCGGCTGCGGCGGTCTCAGTATACCGCGAGCTGTAGCTCGCGGTATACTGAGCTTTATGTGACGGGAGGACACTAGTTTGTGTCCTCCCATGACCCTTAGGAGAACTATGGGGAAAAGCACTGACCCCATAGTTCTCCTTTAAGCTGTATGTACCCTTTTCTCTCGAATACAGGATATGTATCCATGCTCCTGTACACCTCATATCCGTATTTTTCCGTGTATAAGGCGCTACTTTTTCATTAAAATGTTTACCTAAAAATAGAGGGGCGTCTTATACACGGGGGCCGAGAGGAGAACCGCAGTTGCGAAACTGCTGAAAATGCCGATACCGCTGCAAACTACCGTAGCCTCACGAGTGAAACTTCGGATTGCAGAGACAAGATAAGTTTTCCTCCAATCATAAATCTTTTGTACCTGACGTCAGCTGTTGCTGGGGAGAGTGGCTCTGTAATCCGCTCTCCCGAGCGCCGGCTGACGTCAGGTACAAAAGATTTATGATTGGAGGAAAACTGTTATCTTGTCTCTGTAATACGATCATAAATCTTTTGTACCTGACGTCAACCGGCGCTCGGGAGAGTGTGTAGCCAATGCCCGGAGCTGTAATGTCGGAGCATAACGTGATTGAGGTAAGTGTAATGCATTATACCATTTAAAATATTGATTTAGGAATTTTGGGTAAGAAAAGTTGGGGGCGTCTTATACATAGGGGCGTCTTATAGACGGAAAAATACTGTATGTGACATAGCTTTTCTTATGTATATCGATACAATAACCTGTGTTTCCTTTAGTATTCTCTTTATAAAAAACTTTGTAACAGTTTTGTAAACTTTGCATCTATTTGCATATTATAGTATCTGGAGCTCTTGAATATACCTGAGTGCATGTATTGACGCAACAGGGCACCAGCACTGAGATTCTGATGTCATCTCACACAGCAAGAAATAAAGACAGGTGCACTTTATTGTACAAATTAATACATTTCTTATTATAACCGAGCTCTGAACTCTGACCTCAGGCTGAACGCTGCCCCTATCATAGGAGAACAGAACAGTACGATGGTTACAACGGCTGGACCAACGTTATCTGTACAGCGCAAGTTTGGGCCATGTGTTTTATGTTTAACTATACAATTGAGTTACAGAGTTCAGGCAGAGTTCAGAGTGAGCTGCTCATGCAGGGTTAAGAAGCTTCTTTTGTCCATAGAGAATTCATTTTTTCTCTCCAATTGTGCCTGTTTTCTGAGCTCCATACCATTGTCAAATATTTGTATTAAACATTGCTAATAGTACCTATCTTCTCTCTTTTCTGAACCTTTCTATAAAAAAGAACCTCCATATGCTGCTCAACTGAAAATAGCTTTCATTTATTGTTTAGGTACATTTATGGAACAGTTGCAACAGATACATTTAAACACCGGCATCTGAAATGGCATCTGTATTAAAATAGCTGTAAACCCAAATACTAATAGGGGAACATTCACACCCCGTCCCATGGGCTGCATTTGGCTGTGTTGATCAGCGCAGGCCCAATGCAATAAGAAGCTGAAATCCATTGTTTCCAATATGCCTGGTTTACATCACATCTCCTCCCAAACCCAGAAGGAAGCTCCTCCCATGCCAACCAATCAGCTGCGGGCGGGCGGGCAATGGACCTAAGCAATAGACATGTGCGATTCATTTTTGCCAAAAATTCGGACATTCGGACACATCCAAATCACCAAATCCCAATGCATCCAAATGTGTCGGAATCCGAATTTCCATTTCCAAATTCTGGATCCCGTCCGAATTTCATTTGAAAATGAAACTGAATCGGACATGTGACTTTTCTGGCCAATCAGATGTGTTTTTCGGTTTAATGCATCCCAATGGGTCTGAATACGAATTTTCGTTACGGCAACATGGGAGCCATATAGTATATGGCTCCCATGTTGCCGTAACGAAAATTCGTGCTCAGTATATACATATAGTACTAAAGCTGAGGCTCCGAGACCCAAAAGACACTTCGTAGCTCCCAAATGCAATTCGGAAATTCAGATTTCGAATGCCATTCGGGTCTAGGAGATTCAGCTTTAGTATTAATATCTGTATATGGTTTTCTGTGGAATATGCGTAAACTTATCTGAAACTAACGAAAATTTGGATTTCGTCTGAATCCGCAACTGGAAGCAAATTGAATTTCGTATCCGAATTTCGAAATAACGAAATATCCGAACCAAATTTTTCCGGAGCTTTCGTGTCTATGGGGACGTGATGCAGTGATATCATTGAACTTTCCTGGCTATGGGACCATATAAGGTAAATGACCTCAGCACACGTATCCTGCCCCTTTCTTTACCTGAGGCTATACCCAGCCCGCAGCTGATTGGATGTAATAGTCTACGGCTTTTTAATGAAGCTCTGGTTTGGACAGGGTTCAGCCTTAGGCCCCATTCACACCTATGCGTATTGTAATATGTGCGTCTGTCGCGCGACCGTCACGCCGTTTTTTTACCACGATTCACGGTAAAAAAAGTCGCGCGACCGTCGCGCGATTCCAAAGGCTACTTGGCAGTATCTAAATGGAAAACGCCCTACAAAACGGACCAATACGCAGCAAAAACGCTCCGGGACCTTTTCATGCGTGGGCCGTTTTGTAGTGCGTTCGGGACGGGCGGAAATACGGACAGGTGGGAACGATACCATTGACTACAATGCTATTTATTTTTTTGACCGTTTTGTAGAGCGTTCATCGAGCATAGGACGCGCTACAAAACGGTCAGGTGTGAATGGGGCCTTAACCTGAGCTCATCCCTATCTGCCGTTTTATTTCATTAAAATAATACCTGTTGATCCTGCCAAGAAAGTCCTATTTCAAAATGGTATTTCCTGTTATAGGGTGGCAACGCTTTGTCCCTGTCTCCTAGTTGTGCTCCTGCATTGCCCCCCTCTCTACAGGCTTCTGATGGAGACTACAAGTGGCCTTTTTAATATATATTTCACAGGTATGGTCCACTGTGGTCCCCATTGTAAACCAGCAATTTAAGTGGGCACTTTTTAATTGGCCACCAGTGAAACGGGCATTTCACCATTCACCACCAATGTAAGTGGCCCCCTCTCCACTGAACACCACTATGACAGCGCTCTGTCCCGGTCTCCCAGTTGAGCTCCTGTTTTTGTCACCCTGCTACTTGGGCTTCCGATGGGGACTGATGAAAGATTCTGCAGTGCCTACCATCTGCAGTTCAGATAGTATCATTTTTTTGTTAGGTGGTGTTTTGTTTTGTAGGAGGGTAGTGCAAGGTGTTTAGGCTGCATGCAGAGTTTAGGCAGAGTTCTGGCCGGTGTCTGGAGACCTCAGAAATTCTAACGGCGATTGCATAATCAGATTGTAACATGCATGGCCATCTGTGAGCTCCTTCTGGGCAACGACTTATATGAATTTCTCCATACGATATATAAAATGCAGCCAAATATTTGGTGCAATATAAATTTAAAATAAAAAAGCTAATGAAAGGATTTAACAGTTGACTGCTCCGTTGGGATGCCGGACTGTGTTGTCCGCCCACAGGATGTCCACATCATGTCTGCTATATGAAAAAACCTCTTCATGATCAGCAATTTTCTCTTTAGGTGAGCAGTGGCAATCAGGCAGCAAATTCACATAACAACATTAAGTTGATTCAGAGTTATTCAGCCGGTCTCATGGCTCACTGAGCTATGAAGATGACTGGTGATGGAACGGAGCTTTGGGTTGCTGGGCTCTTCTCACAAGTCAAAGCAGGCGAAGGCTGTGATTAAAAGTACTAATAAACTCTCAGAGATTTTTCATTTGGCACTTAGGTCCAACAAAGTCGGGATATGCTGTGGGTTTGGTTCCACCATGAGTAAGACCAAAACCTGAGCTGTTCGCAGTTGGCTGAATGGACGAATGATTTGGCCAGTTTGCCCATCCGCGGAACCTTTATCTGTGTCCTAGCAAAGAGCCACCATCACAAGCCCAGGTGGTTGCTAGGGTGCAAACCATAACAACCTGATGCTGTGGGGCCAGTATGGGCTAGAGCCTCATTGAGTGTTATAATGTGCCAGTCAATAATGCTCTGTGGGATGCACAGCATCATGGATTGCCAGGACTCAGGTGGCCCTGGGTTCAGTTTGCTTGAACATTTGATTGTGATTTCTCACAGTTTACCGAATGGGTGAACCAATTGGCCAGTTTGCCCTTCCACCAAACCTCCTTCTGTGTCCTAGCAGCAGGATGCACAGTGTCATTGGTTGATTGTTGGCTAAGCCGTACAGCGCCATATGATGCTAGGATGCAAGCAGGCACACCATAACAACCTTTGGCACTGTGGGACTTCCAGTGTACTACCAATGATGCCATGCAGTCCAGCGGCTAGCATTCTAGCATCCAATGATGCTGTGCAACCCAGCCACTAGTGTCCCAGCAACCAATGATCCTGAGCAACCCATCCCCTAGCATCCTAGCAACCAATGATGCTGTGCAACCCAGCCACTAGTGTTCCAGCAACCAATGATCCTGAGCAACCCATCCCCTAGCATCCTAGCAACCAATGATGCTGTGCAACCCAGCCACTAGTGTTCCAGCAACCAATGATCCTGAGCAACCCATCCCCTAGCATCCCAGCAACCAATGATCCTGAGTAACCCATCCCCTAGCATCCTAGCAACCAATGATCCTGAGCAACCCATCCCCTATTATCCTAGCAACCAATAATGCTGTGCAGTCTAGCGGCTAATGTCCTAGCAACCAATGTTTCTGGGCAACCCAGCCGCTAGTGTCCCAGCAACTAATGATGCTGTGCAGTCATTTGTTAACACAGCCAAAAACTGTACAGTCACCAGGATTTACATGATTGTGTCATCTCTGAGCCGACATCTCTGTCCGGGAAGTAGATATTGACCCTGGATGATGCCTGAACAAAGATGGCTCACCCTACTGGAGAGAAAAGCTAATGAAGGCATTATAACATGTATACTCATAAATAAATAGATCTGATGCTAGGTTTACATGAAAGTATATCAGACAAAATGTTTTCTCTTAGTTGTGGATAGCAGGAAAGGATTTTGTAGTCTATGTCCCATTGCACAGTTTCCCTTAAACTTCCTGTCACATAACTCCAACAGGAAATGAGAGAATTTCTCTTCAAAGTGAGGGAGGTCAACTCTTGGACACCTGTCACTGCAACAGGTGTCCCCTTTGGAATATTTTCCTTAACCTTCAATCCCAGTGACACATGGAACATTTTGGATTCTCTGTTACTTCCTTAACTGGTGACAATGATCAATCGCAACAAATAGACATGGAAATCTCCACAGCTGAGACACGGATAGCAAATAAATAACAAAACATGTTCTAACCAATGCCCATCCAAAAATAAAATAAAAAGAGATTTACACTCACTGGCCACTTTATGAGGTACACCTTGCTAGTACCGGGTTGGACACCCTTTTGCCTTCAGAACTGCCTTAATTCTTCATGAGATAGATTCAACAAGGTACTGGAAACATTCCTGATTTTGGTCCATATTGACATGATAGCATCACGCAGTTGCTGCAGATTTGTTGGCTGCACATCCATGATGTGAATCTCCCATTCCACCACATCCCAAAGATGCTCTCTGGGATTGAGATCTGGTGACTGTGGAGGCCATTAGAGTACAGTGAACTCATTGTCATGTTCAAGAAACCAGTTTGAGACGATTTGTGACATGGTGCATTTGGGTGTCCACACACCTTACGATAATCGTACGATAATCGCTGGAAATTCCTCGATCGTACGATTATCGTAAGGTGTGTGGAAGCCGTGCAACCTCTACTACTGTAAGGTCGCACGACTTTTAACTTACGAACATGTTCGAAAACCCGCCAAGCATCGTATGATGTTCGGCGGGTGTGTAGCATGCAAGCGCACACTGCCCGTTCGGCATTGCGGTTATCGGAAGCCCGCCCCTCAGGGGGGCAAGGCTTGCGATCATCGCAAGTACGATCTGCCTGTCCAAGATGGGCAGATCGTACGTTTTTTTAATTACCTTACAACCATCGCAAGACAAAAGTCTTGCGATGGTTGTAAGGTGTGTGCCCAGCCTTATCCTGCTGGAAGTAGCCATCAGAAGATGGTCACACTGTAGTCATAAAGGGATGGACATGGTCAGCAACAATACTTGGGTAGGCCGTGGCATTTAAACGATGCTTAATTGGTACTAAGGGGCCCAAAGTGTGCCAAGAAAATATCCCCCACACCATTACACCACCACCAGGAGCAGCCTGAACCGTTGTTACAAGGCAGGATGGATCCATGCTTTCATGTTTATGCCAAATTCTGACCCGACCATCCGAATGTCGCAGCTGAAATTGAGACTCATCAGACCAGCAACATTTTTCCAATCTTCTATTGTACAATTTTGTTGAGTCTGTGCGAATTGTAGCCTCTGTTTCCTGTTCTTAGCTGACAGAAGTGGCACCCGGTTTGGTCTTCTGCTGCTGTAGCCAATCTGATTCAAGGTTGGACATGTTGTGCGTTTAGAGATAGTATTCTGCACACCTCAGATGTAACGAGTGGTTATTTGAGTCACTGTTGCCTTTCTATAATCTCGAATCAGTCTGCCCATTCTCCACTGACCTCTGACATCAGCAAGGCATGTTCCTTCACACAACTGACGCTCACTGGATATTTTCTCTTTTTCGGATTATTCTCTGTAAACCCGAGATATGGTTGTCAGTGAAAATCCCAGTAGATCAGCAGTTTTGTAAATACTCAGACCAGCCCGTCTGGCACCTACAACCATGCCACGCTCAAAGTCACTTAAATCCCCTTTCTTCCCCATTCTGAAGCTCGGTTTAAACTTCAGCAAGTCATCTTCACCACGTCTAGATGCCTAAATGCATTGAGTTGCTGCCATGTGATTGGCTGATTAGCAATTTGTGTTACCAAGCAATTGAACAGGTGTACCTAATAAAGTGGCCGGTGAGTGTAGATGTACTTTCACTGTATGCTGCTGAGTAACCTGCAGTAAAAAAAAATCAGTATCTACTAACTGTGCCTGAGAGCTTTGGGGTAACCTTTATAGAAATCTACAGGGTACTGGGAGCCATAAGAATTGGGCCCTTATAGATGGCTCAGATTTATGCTAATTCACCAGAAAATGACTGAAATTTGATGGGTGGCCTTGAAAGCACCATCCAGCTTCCCAAAAGTCAATCTAAAATCAACTAAGCCACGTGGAAAAATATTGGCTGAACAGTGACTGCATCCTATCAGATGCCGGCTCTGGGTGCTCTGGCTGTCTGAATACAATAGCTGGCATGGAGGGAGGAATGGACTGATTTATTTGCGTTCAGTCTGCAGGATGAATGGGATAAAATTGTACCGCATGGCGGCCCTGTATGGTGTCTGCAGATCACTTTACAAGGTAGCTGCACACAGCACATTCAGTATTAAACCACACACCAACTGATTGGTCAGAAAGAGCTCCCTCCATGCACTCAGTGAACCTCTGCATGTCCAACCACTCTTCACTTAGTGACAGATCAAAGTGCAACTCCTGGCAACGCATCAAATCGATTGGTCGGCGTTTCAAGCAGACCCATCATTAAAGCTCACACTTCACATGAATCAGTAGGACGCGCTTGCTGCGGGTGTATAAAAATTCTTGTAGGCTTACCGTACATCTCCTGAGTATCAAAAGAAGATGAACAACAAAAAAAAACAAGCTCAGATCTGGGCGAGTTGAATGCGAGCCCAGATATTCTCAAATAAAAAAAAGTCGATCTGGCTTGCGGGATTGATTAAAGGTAACCTATCATGATAGAATTATGTCGGACGCCATTGCTGAACTTATAGAGAATGCGCTGTGGTTTTGTAAATTTTTTCTTGTCTTGGTCAGAGACAAATAAGTAATTCAGGACATATTTTTTTTCTTTATTTCCAGTGCATAATATCTGTATTTTAATATCCATCCAGCAGGGGGAGCGGCTGTTTCCTTTTTCACATGTTCAGCTGTGTGTCATTATCTGCTTTGCTGAGAGAACACCGAGGTCTACTTAGCTCTGTAGCTCAAGCTGCAATTTATGCACACAAGTCAATAAGCCCTCTTACTTTGGTGGCATTGGAGAAGTGCCTCCTTACATTGGTGTTCAGTGGAGATATAGGTGGTCAGTGGAGAAGGGGCTCCTTATATTGGTGCTCAGTGGTGAAATGCCCCTTTCATTGGTGGCCAAGTCAATGAGCTCTCTTACTTTAGTGGCAGTGGAGAATCGCCTCCGTATATTAGTTGTCAGTGGAGAAATAGGTGACCAGTGGAGAAGGGGCACCTTATATTGGTGCTCAGTGGTGAAATACCCCTGTCATTGGTGGCCAAAGAAAAAGTGTACTCTTACATTGCTGGATAAAGATTAAATGCCTTTCTTTGATGACCAGCAGGGAAGTGTCCATTTACCTTAGTTGTCAGTTAAGAAGTGTCCCATTTACATGTTGGCCAGGCCAATGGAGAAGAGCCCTCTAAAAATGGTTCTCTGTGGAAAAGTGTGCCCTAACATTGGTGGTCATTAAAGACATGCCCTTTTACATTGGTGGTCCGTGGAGTAGTATATGCTTACACTTGTTGGTCAGTGGAGAAATGCCCCCTTAAATTAGTAGTCAGTGGAGAAGAGCCCCCTTATTATGGTGGTCAGTGGAGTTGTGTCCCCTTACACTTGTGATCAGTGCAACAATGCCCCCTCACATTGGTGGTCAGTGAGAAAGGGTCCCCTTACATTGGTAGTCAGTAAAGAAGTCTCCTTATATTGGTGGTCAGTGTAGAGCAAAGGTCCCCTTACATTGGCGTTCAGTGGGAAAGGGTCCCATTACATTAGTAGTCAATAGAGACATCCTCTTACATTGGTATTCAGTGGAAGAAGGACCCCCTTACATTGGTGGTCAGTGGAAGAAGGACCCCCTTACATTGGTGGTCAGTGGAAGAAGGACCCCCTTACATTGGTGGTCAGTGGGAGAAGGACCCCCTTACATTGGTGGTCAGTGGAAAAAGGCCTCTTCAATACTTTCGGAGCCCCTGATCCTGAACAAGAATAAAGCCGGTGAGGTCAGAACTTTTGATCTGCATCCTCGTTTCTGGGTCAACGACCCAGAATCTTGGAGCCACAGGATCAACATTACAAGTAGACAATAAGTACTTTTAGATAGAAATCAGCAATGGCAGCCTCCACATTTTTCTCCATGCAGGTTTCTTTGATATGAGATGTTTGTATTGCACCCGGGTTAGCTAGCTTTAAACATTTGTTTTGTTACATTCCAACATTACATTGTTCCCAGTATAAAGGATTCATTTTCATGTGAATAGACAGGAAGCATGACTAGGGGGAGACCGGCTAAACTATTTTTTATGTTACTTTACTGAAAGATCCATTTACTGCTACTATGTTTTTTCCAAATAGAAAAGGTTGTTGTCCTTGGGAGTTATGAAAGGGTGGCATCAATTCACCTACAAATAAAACAGTGGAGGTGGATTCATCATTTTTATTGTACAGAGAAGGTTGAATCCGGATCACAATGTTGCAAAACTAAAATTGGGCAAAACATTTCGAATAAAAAAGTCAAATTGTCCTGTAGTAAAAGGCGTGTTTGTGTGGAAGCAGAATGCAGCCCAGGGCTCCAGTCAAGGGTAACAGAGGAACCTTGTCTGCTGCTCTGCCCTAAAGGTTTAGTGTGGCCCACTAACCTTCATTGAGAGGACGCACAGTCCCCTCCAATGTCTGGATGTCCCACACAGAGCTGGCCTAGTTTGCAGTGATTAAACAACCTAACAAAGCCTGTGGGGGTCTTGTCTCCATGGGAAGTCCCTAATTGATTTTACAGAGTGCTCAGCTGGAACATTGAGTGACAGGATGGAAGATGAGGGTCCGTATCCTCCCCTCCCCCACCCCCCAATTTATTATCAGACATCCTTATTGAACTGGCTTGGCTGCCAGCAGTAGCCCCGGGCTGCCTGTAGCATCCTCAAAAGCATCCCATGCGCAGTGTGGGAATGCTGGGCTGGAGAGATGTCAGCACTGCGTAATGGAACAAATTATTTCACAAGAGACCTAAAGGGGTCTATTATTAAAGCAGTGAATGTGACTTTCGCCGGTGGTAAATCCATCACATACAACTGGACCAGTCACCTGCAGTGAACGTTATTGGATTGCAGATTCACTGCTTTGTAAATATGCCCTAAAGTGTATCTAAAGTTAACTAGTTAACACCAGCCACTGTGCGTTACGGTCCGATTCTGGACAAAACACACTGGATCGCATTGCGGCCAGCTCACTTTGTTTTGGGGGGGGCCGAGGGGGCATGCCGGTACATTAAACTTAATGGCACGCCCTCCAGCCGCAATGCGATCGGCCGCACGAGAACGCAAGGCACGTCAATGCCTGCGGTCCAGTCCGGTCAGAAAAAATGCTACAAGCACTATTTTTACACGGTCCTGTGCGGCGGAGGACATGGCTGCGGTGCCATTCACTTCAATGCACCGCCACGCCCCCGCCGACCCCACAACAAAGTGAGCCGGCCGCAATGCGATCCAGTGCGTTCCGGACCGGAATCGGACCAGAACGCACTGTGGCTGGTGTGAACTAGCCCCTTAGGATTTTTGGATAGTGTGGGAATGGTTAAAGTAATTTTTTTTACTTGGATAGGGTGTGGAAGGGGAGTGCCGAGAAGTCCCATAGATGGCCACAGAGCTATTACATTGTCTGAGCCTGCCTTAAAGAAGAAGAACTCCGTTACATCAGTTGGGGTCCACATAGCAGCCAGCAACTGCTGAGACAATGAACATATTAGTCAGGAGTATGCAACATATAGCCCAACATACCGTGTGCAGTGGTCTGAAGTATTAACCAGTTGTGGTCAGTGGGCATACTACACATGTACAAAAACTTCATCGTAGTCCCTCTGCCCTCCTGCCATCCCCCACCTTGCACCCACCTGTCAAAATGACAGCCCGGAGTTGCTATGTGAATACGGCAGCTGTAATAGTGGCTTTATGTCAAAAAACAGCCTATCATACAAAGTGTTTGTAAACACTTTTCAGATGACAGAGATATACTGTATAAAGAAACATTGTTACTTTTGTATCTACTCCCTTTCATTCATCTTCAGACGAAAAGGACGAGCTTTAATCATCATATGATCTTAAGTTAAAAAAAAGTTCTTATCTTAAAGCCGGCTTCCCAACCAATCAGCATCGAGCCGGGGAAGGTATTGGAGCATTTGGGCGAGTACGAGTATTATCTATATCGGTGCATCCCTATTTCTATCCATTGATAATTAATGGTTAGAATATAAACTCAATGGACCTGTATGTTTATTCAACCTTACCTACTACGTTACCTACTTACCTACTACGTTACTATGTATATTTAAGATTTAGTTTTTTTCATTTTTACTTGCCTGTTATTCTTTTTAGTGTCAAAAAGAGCAGAGCCAGCTGTACCCGTTCCCACCCCCGTCCATTCCGCCAGTCAGCGCTGGAGGATCGGAGCGGGGAGCGGGGAATCGTGAAGTGAGCGAACGCCGGTATGTGTTCGCTCTATAGCATTCCTTTTTGTTCATTCCCAGCTGTTAAGTGTTACGTATGGGGGGGTGAGGGGAAAGATGGAGGAGCTGGGCCAGCGCAGTCTGTAGACACCTGCAGAAGAGGGGAGGGCAATGACTTGGAGGGAGGAGGGAGGGGGCTGTTCTAGGGAATGGACTCTCATTGAGTAGTTTCAATTTTTGGCAAGTGCAGAGGCACATTGCAAGTGAAAAAAAGTGATTTATGGAAATAAAAATAAAAAATGCTACAAGTTACTTTTAA
>NW_017307688.1:264010-271150 GCF_000935625.1 Nanorana parkeri
AGATATTATAATATTGTTATTTAAATATGAATTTTTCTGAACTTTTATCTGCATTTTTGAAACCGGTAACAGGGTCTCTTTAAGGATAATGGGAGGACTAGCGTTACGTGTTAGCGATGGGTTAGAGATCAGGGTCATGGGTGGTCCAAGTGTAATTCCTGTTTGTTTTCGGCACTGAAAACCTGGCACGGTGCTGAAATGTACTGTAGCAGGCTGTCAGTGCCAGGCTGTCAGTACCAGGCTCACTTAGTTATATAGAGTGAGTTGTACAGCTCTATTGAATATCTTCTCTTTTCGGTGCACCGCAGTCCTTTATACCGCCAATGAGACTCGGGTGTCAGAATTATCTCCCATAACCTTGGCAACACCTACAAACAAGACATTGGTAATTTTCATAGGATTCTGCATTGTCATATCTTTCACCTCTGTGCCAAGCTGTCTGCACTTCCGCCGCTTTGAAATAAAAAAAAAAGAAAAAACCTCTTTCATTCAGCCGAATTCATTTATCAAAAATACCTTTTCCAGCTCTTTGATTCCTCCTGTGTCAGAACCATTACATGAAGCCGTTCTGCATTTAGCCGAGTCATAATATTGTTCAGACCTGACGCGGAGCCCACTCTGCGTCCTGCTAGGGGCGCATTGTGCAGGGATGTGGGCCCAGCCACAGCGGAATGTACAGACCATAATATTCTGTCATCGCTGGATCAAGAAGAGAACAAGCTTGCATGTCGCTGAACATAATTTTACAATCTGCTCAGCAGCGTTCATGCCCGTTCTCTTGAAGCTGATCTCAGGCCTGCCCTTCAGTCTTGCACAGTTGTACCGACTCCTCTGGAATGTCTCACTATGATTTCACTGCACACTGTGAGCTCCTTTACAATGTGCATTAGAAGCTGCAGCAAGTCAGAAAGAGCCCGCCTCATTTCCTGGCTGGGGAACATTCAGCATTATCTAGCTCAGGGCTCAAAATTTCAAGTCCTGAGCTACTAGCCACCGATCGGCGCTGCCGAAGTGGCGGAAGTCCCCCCCTGGATTTCCACTCGCCCCCACGCAATTTTCACTCGCCAATTGCGAGGGGGCGAGTGGAAATTTTGAGCCCTGATCTAGCTCATTCCTCCCCAGCCTGATATAGAGGACTACAAATGTCAGCAATACATTATACAGCAATGCAGAATACCAACAGCTATAGAGGACTACATATCTCAGCAACACATTATACAGCAATGCAGAATACCATCAGCTATAGAGGACTAAATATCTCAGCAACACATTATATAGCAATGCAGAATACCATCAGCTATAGAGGACTACAAATCCCAGCAATACATTATACAGCAATGCAGAATAATAGAATATCTTTTACTGCATACTGCTGCCGCTCTGCTACAGGGTGCCGGGCCTGATGTCTTAGGTGGAGGGTGTCAGGAGGGGAAGATACTGAGGGTCTGAGGAGGAGAAGATGTGTGAGCCAGCAGGAGCACTGTAAGCAGGGGCTGTGTGGTTCCCAAGAAGGCAGCCGCGAGGTCCCAAGCAAGCATGGGACTTAAGGCAACCACTTCAATTTGAATAATTTCAGTGCCAGTATCTTTTTGGTATCAGAGCATTTGCACAAGTACCAGTACTGCTGGTATTGGCACCAACACTGGTATCAGTATCTTTGCATCCCTATAAACAATTGTCTTTTATTTTATGAGAAAATATACTTTTCACCTGTTTTTTAAAATCCTGTTTCCAATCTCAGTGCTGCTGGTCTCTTCTGGCCTCTTTCAGGCACTTACTGGCTCTACCCGGGCCAAAACAAACTTTTGCGATTTGGTGCGTTGGGGTGACATGTACGTTACCATAAGCCCTCCTGAATGGCCATTTTTTTATTTTTTTTTATCCCAATATGGAATTTCAATTGCAATTCTTTGCCGCAGTTCTATCGAAAGTTACAACTCGTCAAGATCCCCAACGACCTGACTTCCGGTTTAGTTAGAAGTAAGAAGTTTGGCCGAGAAGGCTGTGGCATTCTGTGGCCTATGGCCGCAAGCGGTGGCCATATTGAGTGGGGCAACTCAGATGAATAACCTGCTGGATTAGTCTGACCCTAGTTCATTATAATACGTTATTGCTGTGTAGTACGTGTATAGGGAAATGCCGCGGGTGGCGCACGTGCAGTAGAGCCTTCTCGGGCCAAACCTCTTACTTCTAACTAAACCGGAAGTCAGGTCGTTGGAGATCTCAACGAGTTGGAACTTTCGATAGAACACCGTAACCAATCTGGGGTAATGCCATTGATTGCAATAGCTGCATTTGGAAGGCGGCACTGACTGCTGAACGTAAAATGCTGTTTAAAATTTGCTGTGGCATGTGTACAAGCCTCAGCAGGTGCTATTTTATATTTTAGGAGGGAGGTTGGGGGCAGTAAAAACATGAATCAACCACCTGTTTTTACAGTCCCCTTTGCCGCCCATCTGAGCGATGCCTAGCGTATGTTACATGCATCGTTGCGGTGTCAATCATTTTAACTGCCACCACTATACACTAGGACAATGCAGCTCCGATGCACATGCATTGAGGTGCACCATAAAGCAAGATAACGGTGCAAGACTGTGGCACGCTGCATGCGAAAAATGGTCTATTCTAGTGCATTAGCAGCACATGTAAAGTGAATGAGTTGTCTTAAAGCAACGTACGCCAACGTTAACATGACACACAGAAGCAGAGAAGTGTGCATTGGCCCTAATGGTATGAGATGCTAATGCATATGAATTGCGTTGTGTATGTCGGGTGTCTTATTTCTGCTCTACCTGCTGGGTTCTCCAGGTCCAGCTTTTTTGCAAGGCGGCACCGGCCTACGTTTGGTACAGTAAGAGTTAATAAATGCCCCACCCCCAGCCTTTTAAAGTGGTATCCTGGCACACAGAATAAGCTAAGCCGGCTTCCTGCGGGGTCCCTCCTCTCCGGCCACCTCTGAGATCTTGTTTGCGAAGCCCTCGAGATTGTTTAGAAAATGGCTTTGGGTCGACATTGTAGATGAAAGTTGACGTTGCCATGGGAACCAGGCAAGAAAAATAAAAGTGCGAGGCGGAGGGAAGGTTTGGCAGGGCCACACACACAACAACAAAAAAGACAAAAAAAAAAACTTGCCCTTTTCTCTCTGATGGCTGCAGAGAATTGCGCACCTTGCCTCGTTCACACGGTCTATGCATTGCGAAAACGGAGGATGACCATGACGCTTTGTCTGGATATGGGTGGCAGTACTTAAATGACCTCAGGAAGGACAATATGTATATAGCCCGCCTGAGCTGTTTCTGCTTCTTTAAATAAAAACATTTGTCATTTTGTAATTCTGCTTTGCTCTGCCAAGTTGTTGTTTTAAAATGTAATAATTCTGGATGAACTCCGGGATCAGCAGACATTGTCCTCATACAAGAGTCATGTGTGCGTTCTTCCTGAGTCTTGGTGAGCTTTGTGTATTTCTTCCAGATCTGTGCAAACTTAGAGCCTCCTGTAATAAAGACCGGTCACTGCTGCTCTATATTCTTGTACAGGATGACTGGTCTTGTCTCCGCCCCCTCCTGTAATAGAGACCGGTCACTGCTGCTCTCTCCTTGTGCAGGGTGACTGGTCTTGTCTCCGCCCCCTCCTGTAATAGAGACCGGTGGCCGCTGCTCTCTCCTTGTGCAGAGTGACTGGTCTTGTCTCTGCCCCCTCCTGTAATAGAGACCGGTCACTGCTGCTCTCTCCTTGTGCAGGGTGACTGGTCTTGTCTCTGCCCCCTCCTGTAATAAAGACCGGTCACTGCTGCTCTCTATTCTTGTACAGGATGACTGGTCTTGTCTCCGCCCCCTTCTGTAATAAAAATTGCTCACTGCTGCTCTCTCTCCTTGTGCAGGATGACTGATCTTCTCTCTGCCCCTTCCTGTAATAAAGACCGGTCACTGCTTCACTCTCTCCTTGTGCAGGGTGACTGGTCCTGTCTCCGCCCCCTCCTGTAATAAAGACCAGTGACTTTTGCTCTCTCCCTATATGCGTGGTGACTGGTCTTGTCTCCGCCCCCGCCTGTAGAAAAGCCAGTTTACTGCTGCTCTCTCTCCTTGTGCAGGGTGACTGGTCTTGTCTCCGCCCCCTCCTGTAATTTTCTGCAGGCAGCCTGTAGTGGGTGGTGCCTTCTGGGTCCCTCCCATAGGTATGCATTCTTTACCTGCAAGAAGCATAGACATGGAAGGGTAAGAGGTATAGATGGTTGGAATGATCAGTCACTTTCCCATCTACCCCACAACACCCTGTACTTCTTCATGATACCTATGGCAGGTGCGTTGTGTCGGTGCAGAGAACGTAGCGCCGCAGGCACCTGGCAAAGTGGTGCCAGAACAGACAACTGAGAACAGAAGGCGTTTTGAAAGGCAGGCGGATCATAAAGGGGCCCCTCGGCAGACTACAATAAAGGAACGCCGCGACGCAGAGAGTGACATTTCGGTTTGTCTTTGAGAGAGTGAGTGACAATAGGGGGCATTATGAGGCGCCGAGGATCGGAAGGAAGGCTCCTAGCTGCCACATATCGGGTGATCCGGGGTCACACAATTCATCCATATAAGAAAAACACAGGAAATTTGATTGAGTCGTCATGTGGCGCTTATTAAAGAAGGCGGTCTTCTTATGTCGCTTAACCCTTTCGTGTCCGGGGGTAACTTGTGGTGGTTTAACGTGAACCTGTGCATGCTGTATCCATTCTCTCTCTTGGAAATGGAACCGAGTTGAACTTAAAGACACCCTGAAAAGTATTTTTAATGCATTTTTACGTCTCCGTAAATTATTTTTTATACGCTTGCAATGTGCCTCTGGACTTGCTAGAAAGTAAGGCTGCTCCAGGAAGGGTCCATTCCCTAGCCTAGACCCCCATCCTACCATGCACAATATAGCCCCCTCCTTTTCTGGGAGTGTCTAAATACTATCTGTGCTGGCCCAGCTCATCTACCCCTCCCTTCACCTCCCTGCATAATCTTCATTAGCGATGCACCGATACCGTTTTTTTCGGTATCGAGTACGATTACCGATATATTTTTTTCCGGCAGTACTCGCCGATACCGAATACCGATACTGGAAGTCCCATTGAGGAGGCCAGGCGGCGTGTAATAACTTACCACCTGGCTTCCCGATTAGCAGGGAAACTGTCTCCATGTTACCTCGTCACCAGGTGACAAGGGAGCATGGAACCGGCTTTCTGGCTGTAATGACGCATTGCCCGGCTTCCTGATTGGTCGAGAAGCTGGCCAATCAGGAAACCGGGCAACGCGTCATTACCCGGCGCCTGGCTTCCATATTGGCCGGGGAGCTGGCTCCATGCTCCCTCATCATCTGGTGATGAGGGAGCATGAAGCTCGCTTTCTGGCCAATCAGTATGCTGGGGGGCATGTAATGGCATGCTGCCCGGGTTCCCGATTGGCCGGGAAGCCGGCTCCATGCTCCCGGCGCCGTGTAATGACGCGTTGCTCGGCTTCCTGCTTGGCCAGCTTCTCGACCAATCAGGAAGCCGGGCACCGTGTAATGACTTGCTGCCCGGCTTGCTGATACCAGAAGCTCAAGTATAGGGCTAGGCATCGGAGCATTTGGGCGAGCTGTGCATGGCAGCCAATCGGCTTCCCTCTTTAATTTTCAAATCTTAACTGAACAAACTGAAGCGTGAAGCTGATTGATTACTAAGGGCAACTGCTCCAGATTTTGTCTGCCCCGGTTTTGATAAATTCCCCCCAATAATTGGGTTTACATACAAGAAGCATTGCGGAGGACTATCAGGTACAGAAGAGCTTACAATCTACAAGGTGGAAGGCTGGATAGAAGAGCGACAATGGCTCTGCGGCTTTCTCCCCCAGGGGATGCCGTGAATCAAAATCATTTCCTTCAATTTATTCACAACACAGCAGACTGTTATTTATCCTCCTCGGCGCTTCAATTATACATTTGTATCTCTTATCACAGCACACTGAGATCCAGGCAGTAAACACTGCAGCCTTCAAGGGGCAGTCCTACTGGAGCCATGAATGAGTGTGGGTAGGCTGTGATCAGGGAAGGGGGGCGTGCCCTGGTGTCCTGTGGCCCCTCCCCTCCTCCCTTTGCTAATGTTACAGCTGGAGAGAGACAAGCAGACAGCTCGCTGGTGTTGCTTGAGACTCTCTGTGCTGTGTCTGTGGATCTGCTCTGGATACGGCAGCCTGTGGGTGCTGCACTGACACCGCTGAATGACTTGGACTGTCACTAAGTAAGAAAGGACACAGGGCAATCTATCCCTCTGAAGGTTGTCACCCAACTCAGCACTGTGTGGACTACCACAGCTGATCCTGGGCTGGAAGACAATCCTGCTGGACTAAACTTCACATCTGAGCTGCAACTTCTTGATTGGACTATAGAAGTCAGAATCTGGGAACACCGGAATCCAGAGGTAAGTTCATATTCTTCCGTCTCATCAGATTCTATCAAACTTTATTATTATTATTAAACTTTATTTTTCTTTATTAAAATTGTGTATTTGATTGTGACGTCATCTATAGATTGAACTCGATGGACTTGTGTCCTTTTTCAACCTGTGTAACCTTGTACAAATGTATTCTATACACCAGACAACATTCCGCTTGTATGTAATTATGCTAGAGTATCAATAGGATTAGGTTTTATATATATAAAATGAACAATGTTGTGTGCACCGGGGAACACAGATTTCTGAACAGCGGGGATTGTGTTTTTAAAGAGTTTCTGCAGCAGGACAGAAAGTTTTAGAGCTGCACTTATCAACAGTAATCTTAGCAACTGATGTTTACCAAGTACCCCCTACTGGGTCTGGGCTTATCTCAAGTACCCACTAAAGCAAGGTTTTTTTTTTTTTTGTGTGATTAAGTTACTTATAAAGCTGTGAGATTTCAAGTAGATTTGTTTTGGAGCAGGTTTTCTAAGCCTCTTTAACATGGAGGAACCCTTGAAATAACGTTCAGGTCTCAGGGAACCCCTGCTAATGTGTACTAGATCTACAACTCCCGCCACCTTTAGTGTGAATGGTGAGTGGAGACATAAGAGGCGATAAAAGAATAAGGAATGTGGCGGTGTATTTGGGTATGTTTGACAGCAAGAGGAACTGAAGACAATATCATTCTTTTTAATAAT
>NW_017307688.1:271614-290559 GCF_000935625.1 Nanorana parkeri
TAATAATAATAATAATAATAAAAACAATATCATTATTTTCAATAATAATATAGAAATGAGACAAATTATAATACTGTACAGTTAAAATGTGTTGTGTTTCTTTTGGTTCCATTGGAAATTGTCCCCTTGCATTGGTGGCCAGTGAAGTGCCTCCTTACACTGGTAGTCATTGATAATTATGCCCACCTCCATTGGTGGTTATCAGGAAGCATGCCCTTTACACTGGTGGTTAGTGGGAAGAATTTCCCAGTCATTGGTGGTCAGTGGAAAGAATGCCTCTTACACTGGTAGTCATTGGGAAGTATGGCCCCCTAAATTAGTGGCTAGGGGGAAAAAAAATACCCACCCAAAGATGGCTAAAACGGTGCCGGACAAATCCCAGGAGGAGTTGGCTCCTAAAAAAAAACATCCTGCCGGCTCTTGAATTAGACAGACTGGCTCCTGGGTTCCATATTCATTTGTCCAGCCCCAGATAAAAAGACCATTCGGTGTCAATGAATACTTATCTGAGAGGCAGACATTGCAATGCTCATGTGCTGGAGAGGCAGACATTGCTCATATGCTGGAGAGGCAATGAGTGAGAAAGAAAGTTTTAGACAAATCTTGACTTTAGTAAAGCTGGCACCATGCCTCATAATCTGCCAGCAATATAGTGCTGACCGACTGACTGACTGAACGTTACATTTTTATGTTCCTCTTACTTAGAAATCTAAAGACAATTGTATCATTCGATTGTAAAGTGTGTGGCGAGCCTCGAACAGTCTTCAGTAAAGAGCAGAAAAATCTGTGAGACAATTTTTTTTTCCCAGTTCCTGTCATGAGAACAACATTTTCCCTCTTCTGTTTCTTCTACATACGGTAGTTGATAATAACTATACAGAGCCAGTCAGATACCTTCATTGTGCTGAAACAAGACGTTTTTGGCTCCATTCACACATTAGCGGTAAACATAAAAAAACCAATGCATTGCAATGTGCATTGTTCAGACTATTGTGGCCGCCGCGCGATACAAAACCGTGCGTCCCGCAAACGGGGCCGGATTTACTCTCTCTGCTGCCCCAAGGTCAGGTTCCTCAATGCACCCCCCCCCCTGCATACAAGTCAAGTGATCTCGGCAACATCACCGGGATCACTTGTACAAAACAAGCGGCGGCTTTCCTGCCGTACATTTAGCCCCGCCTTGCCCAAAGCAGAGCTAAATGTAGAAAACAACTACCCGCCCGGAACTTCATGTCCCGAGCATCAGAAGATAGGAATTCCACACCCCTGCTGCCCCAAGGCCGGGCCTTGGTTGGCCTTGTGGGAAATCCGTGCCTGCCCGCAAAAAGTGTCCAAGTGCGATTTATTTTTAATGTATTTATTTTTTGGTGGATTCCGCACATCCCGGCTATAGTAATAGCCACAAACATGCGGAATCCACGCGTATGTTAACGTTTGCACTGTTTTGTTCCGCGCTGTTTCTGTGCGGAAAAACTGCAAGGAAAATGCTACTGCTATGTGTGAATGGAGCCTTAGGGCCCATTTATGCCACAATGAAATGCACTGCAGCTTGCATCTTTTTGTGCATTAAAGGAGAACTATGAGGGGGGGGGTGCTTTCCACTCGCCTCATAGTTCTAGCCCACCTGTGACAATGAGACGGTCACAGGTTGGCTCAGTAGATGGGGAGGTGAATTTTTTAGGAGCCAGCTCCAATGACCTCAAAAGTTAGGCACCTGCTGTACTTTTCAGGCAAGGTTCACGCCATATACAGTGCGTTCTAGAGCGGTCAGCCTCTGGAGCATACTGTATCGCATCTCGGCCGGCTTCCTGCATTCAGGGGCGGAAATGCAGTGAATTGAAGTCAATGGCACCGCAGCCACGCCCCCTGCCCCGATTGCCCGCACCAGAACACGTGGCACATCAGTGCCTGTGTTCCGGTCCAGGGCGATCTGCAAAAATAGTGCTGGCAGCTTTTATGCAGATCGCACTGGACTGGAACGCAGGCACTGATGTGCCACATGTTCTGGTGCGGGCAATCGCACTGCGGTTGCATTGCAGAGGCTGACCGCTCTGGAACGCACTTTTTATGGTGTGAACCGGCACTTAAGGAGCATTAGTGACTTGGTTACTGGGGTTTGTCCAACCCTGTATTAGGCTGCTACCTTTATGGTCACCATGACTGCACCATTCATGGGATAATGCATTTTGAATGTGGGGTTAGTCGCACCTAATATGAACAGTCATGTAACTCAATGATTGGTATACAATGTTTATTGATTTAAGAACAGCCAACACGTATCGGAAGAGAGCAGCCTTTTCTTCAGGGCTTGAATCATCTGACATATTTTATCCGGATGGTCTGTATCCACCTCCATGAGGATACACTGACACCCCCATTTCCTTTAGCCCTAAAACAGGCTATTTAATAAATACCATTCAGTTACAATACATTTCGGACATTTCAAGCCCTGAAGAGGGGGGGGGGGGGGGGGGTAGTTTTTCCCCCCAAAGTACGTTGGATATATTTAATCAATGAACATTTTCTACTAATCATTGACTGGTCACGTTCCTAATCCCATGCTCAAAATGGAATCTCTATATCTGCAGGATTGGAGTTCTGGAAATGTTTTTTTTGTCAATATGAAATGTTCTCAGCAAGGGAAGTTGCTATTTGTCTATGGAAGGATTCTTCAAACAAAACACTGAACAACCAATAAATCGACCCCCAAGTCTGTCAAAACTGAACAGCCGATGATTTGGCCACACGTCTGGCAATTGCAGTCTTATGCCTACAGGTAACCTGATACTGGCCAAAACATTTGTGGCCAAAAAGTTGGCTCTGTGGACAAGCGTTATTGGCGCCCATGAGATGATCCTCCTGTTCCTTCTGGTCTGTAGACATCGGCATCTCCCAGCACTGAGATCTGCAACAAGTTGGAGGATGTGTGCGTGCAATGATGAGTGCTTAGCAGTGTGAGGACCACCCTCCTATTTCGTCACATTGGCTGCATTGGGATCTTTTGAGGAATCGATTGAAGCGATTTAGGCTGCGGATCATTTTCCTTCGCTGGTCTTGAGCAATGTTAATGTTTCATATGAAATACATCGTCCCTTCACCCAACCGCATTAAGTCATTGATTGTTTCACAATTGCTGAGGGCGGCAATGGTGCTTGGAAAGATTTGGCCTGTGTCATGTTTTTAAATGATGAAATATATTCACGCTCATTCTTCTCTGACTGCATACAATGTTCAACTTGTACGCCTAGCTTACATTTGGGATCCAACCATAGAGCTAAATGCATGATTGTAATGCATTGCATACGTGTGACCTGATTTACCTGTCGCAGCGTTTGGGATTCTGTTTGGCTGATTTTTGTGATTTACACATCCCTGCCGGGAGGTGGGGTAGAGGAAGTGGTCGCTATAGAAAAGCAATAGCCTGCAAAATACATGGAAACGTGAGTAGTGATGAGCGGGGGGCTCGGTGCAGATCAAGTTTGCCCAAGCCTGTGCAAAACTGTGAATGACACTCCCTCTGGCCTGGCCCAATCAGTGCTAGCAGGGGCAACTACACGTCGCAAAGGGGGAGGGAATGCCCCTGCCACAACCTACTGGGCCGAGAGAGTGTGTCTGTCTCAGTTTTGTGCAGGCTTGGCCAAACCAAGCCCCCTCATATCACTGCTGGTGAGCCCTTCTTGCACCAGTTAAAGTATAATTAAAGCCTCCAGTGTTTTTGCATATGGCTAGCAAGCAGTAGATAGATGCAAAAAGTGTAAAAAAAAACAAAAAACGGCTTTGAAAGAGGTCAATATTTACATGTGTCTTCCCCGCGCGCTCCCGTCCGAAAATCTGAAAATTCTCGGGCGGCCGCAAAGCATCTTGGGGCGGATGCATGCGCAGTTCACATTTTTGGCCAGGACGTGAGGAGAGACACAAGGTGAGTCTGTGGACAGCGTGCACCCGCATGCAGACACCGTAGGACAGGAAGTGCCAGAAAGGACAGAGGAGTCAGCGCTGGATCGGAGACCCACAGCGCCGGAGGGACAGATGAAAACGACAGGAAAGAAGATCGGATTAAGAGACATCAGTTAAGGTAAGTGCTGACATTAACATTGGGGGGAGGGACACATATTTTGACTTTAATGTCACTTTAAAGATGTATAGATATATATCTATCTTATACATTTTTTTTTACCCTGTCCAATTCTGCTGATCCCAGTGTCGCCGAGAGTGGACGTGAGGGTAAACTCCAAATTCTTCCACCAGAACAGGAATGGAGGAGAAAAATCTTTGAATGGGGACACTTGTTCCCATAACAGCTGTCTAAGAGGGTATATTCCTTAAATTAAAAAGATATCTTCCCACTTCCTGTTGGCTCCACAGGACAGGAAGTGTGGGGAAATCTCTCTCATAAGACACAGATGGAAAAAAGAAATAATAATGTATATATATATTTTATTATTATTCAGGATTTATATAGCGCCAACAGTTTGCGCAGCACCTTACAATATAAGGAAGACATGACGATCACAATACAATTCAAGACAAGT
This sequence comes from Nanorana parkeri, assembly GCF_000935625.1. Classification (NCBI taxonomy): domain Eukaryota; kingdom Metazoa; phylum Chordata; class Amphibia; order Anura; family Dicroglossidae; genus Nanorana; species Nanorana parkeri. Next base: position 276,147 of record NW_017307688.1, read on the forward strand.
AAGGAGGACCCTGCCCGTGAGGGTTTAAAATCTAAAATGACAGCAGTTTTTAACCTCTGTGTATATATAATTAAAAAAAAAAAAGTTTTCACTTTAGATATACTCTCATGTGGAAAAGCACACTGTGCCCTCCCATCCTGTTAGCATTCCCCTGTGTTAGATTGACAGCACAATGCAGCGCAATGCATCCTGATTGTATGATGCTGCTTGCACCCTATTTGTCTTTCTGAATACTATAATGTGTATCACAGGGCACTGATACATAGACAAATCTGGATCATAGTATCAGCCTAAAACTGTCATGAGATAAAATATTGGGGCTGCAATTGCTGGCTGCCATCTTAAATTGCTGGTTCCCCGTCGGGCCCACCAGCCTTATTACTTTGATGCAAGTCAGAAATGCAAATATAACATTCTTCTTCCTGGGATTCACTTTAAAGTAAAGCTGAACTTTGGCCATAGGGGGTAAAATAACAGCCTGCTTACAGCCAGCCTACTGAAGAGTCTGCTCATAGAGTTATTATTTTAACACTTACCAGTGACTTTTGTGACTCATTTATTTGCTGTCCCATATTTTGACTATTGTATTCCATACACAGATTTGTAACTGCTCCCCCTAGTGGTGATCGGTGCAAACAGATATAACACAATGCTTTTAACATATCAAAAGGGAACAAGTAGGAGAAGTTCATTGTTAGAGATTACATGCATTGTAAGCTTAGTAAAGCCATGGCTGATGGTGATAGGGTTGCCACCTGTCCAGGATTCACCCGGACAGTCCGGGTTTTGAATGCTGTGTCCCTGTTTCATGGAACCCAGACACAAAATGTCAGGCAGACAGGGGCAACCAAAATTAAGATAGGGGCAACTGGCCCTGCACTGAAAATAGTCTCACATGTGATATTTACATATGAATGTGTGACACTATTAACATATGAATAAGCTACAAATCATTCTCCCCAAAAAATTTCCCTGCGTTGCTAGAGTGTTCGGGTTTCGCTTGAAGAAAAGGTGGCAACCCTAGATGGTGACAGCAATTTAAATGCAGCTTTCCCTTTAATATAACCCTTTGTGTACCAGAGCTGTCTTGCTGCAGAGCTGTGTGTATAAGAATCATTCACATTGTGCAGGGAAGGCTGTGATGGGATCTCTATAGTGTATACAGCTGGAGCTGTAGGTGGGCCGGCTGACTCTCTGTGAAGTTGGAGCAGTGTGTGTGCAGCTTTATAGCCCCTTGTATGGTAAAGTTATACATAAGAGACCCGTGTCAGCAATGCAGAGGAGGGGGAGACCAGTGCAGGGCAATCAGCTGCATGTATCATGAGAATGGCCCCTTGCAAAGTACAGGCTCACTATTGTTACATGATTCTAACATATCTACACATAGAGAACTTGTGTATAACACATAAAGACCCGTGTGCACCGCTATTCCATAGGAACAGACTGGCAGTAATATGTAATTGTTTGGGAAGTTCTGAATATTATTATTTATTATGTTATTAGATTCTTCTATCTCTGCGCCTAGCTCTGTCTGTGCCTAGCTCTCCCAGTTTCTGCACCACGCTCTCTCTTTCACTAGCTTTGTCTCTCTGCTTAGCTCCCTCTGTCTCTGCGCCTGGCTCTTTCTGTCCATAGTCTTCTCTGTCTCTGTACCTAGCTCTCTTTGTCTCTAGTTCTCTCTCTGAGCTGAGCTCTCTCTGCCCAGCTTTTTGTTTCTCTGCTTAGCTCTCTGTGCCCTGCCCTTTCTGCCTCTGTGCCCTGCCCTTTCTGCCTCTGTGCCCTGCCCTTTCTGCCTCTGTGCCCTGCCCTTTTCTGCCTCTGTGCCCTGCCCTTTTCTGTCTCTGTGCCCTGCCCTTTTCTGTCTCTGTGCCCTGCCCTTTTCTGTCTCTGTGCCCTGCCCTTTTCTGTCTCTGTGCCCTGCCCTTTTCTGTCTCTGTGCCCTGCCCTTTTCTGTCTCTGTGCCCTGCCCTTTTCTGTCTCTGTGCCCTGCCCTTTTCTGTCTCTGTGCCCTGCCCTTTTCTGTCTCTGTGCCCTGCCCTTTTCTGTCTCTGTGCCCTGCCCTTTTCTGTCTCTGTGCCCTGCCCTTTTCTGCCTCTGTGCCCTGCCCTTTTCTGTCTCTGTGCCCTGCCCTTTTCTGTCTCTGTGCCCTGCCCTTTTCTGTCTCTGTGCCCTGCCCTTTTCTGTCTCTGTGCCCTGCCCTTTTCTGTCTCTGTGCCCTGCCCTTTTCTGTCTCTGTGCCCTGCCCTTTTCTGTCTCTGTGCCCTGCCCTTTTCTGTCTCTGTGCCCTGCCCTTTTCTGTCTCTGTGCCCTGCCCTTTTCTGTCTCTGTGCCCTGCCCTTTTCTGTCTCTGTGCCCTGCCCTCCTCTGTCTCTGTGCCCTGCCCTCCTCTGTCTCTGTGCCCTGCCCTCCTCTGTCTCTGTGCCCTGCCCTCCTCTGTCTCTGTGCCCTGCCCTCCTCTGTCTCTGTGCCCTGCCCTCCTCTGTCTCTGTGCCCTGCCCTCCTCTGTCTCTGTGCCCTGCCCTCCTCTGTCTCTGTGCCCTGCCCTCCTCTGTCTCTGTGCCCTGCCCTCCTCTGTCTCTGTGCCCTGCCCTCCTCTGTCTCTGTGCCCTGCCCTCCTCTGTCTCTGTGCCCTGCCCTCCTCTGTCTCTGTGCCCTGCCCTCCTCTGTCTCTGTGCCCTGCCCTCCTCTGTCTCTGTGCCCTGCCCTCCTCTGTCTCTGTGCCCTGCCCTCCTCTGTCTCTGTGCCCTGCCCTCCTCTGTCTCCTGCGCCCTGCCCTCCTCTGTCTCCTGCGCCCTGCCCTCCTCTGTCTCCTGCGCTCTGCTCTCTCTGCTTAGCGCTCTCTGTATCTCTGTGCCTATATATATATATAATTATACAGTATGTGTGTTTGTGTCTAGCAAATATCTCAGACTTGGCAGGCTTTCTAATTCTTACAGTGACTGTTTCCAAATTCAGATATGATTCTGCTGCCAATTATTGACACATAATATCTTAAATGAGATTTCAGTGATCGGGTTCACATCTACTTTAATAAACAGACAAGACATGAAAAGCACTGACGTGAAACAAATATTGATCGTGGGTATGTCTTGGCACCTCGTCATATGAATGGCAGATGTCCGTAGGTGGACCGAGCTGGGAACTGGCATGCCGAGGTCCTATTTCTGGAGTCCTCAAAGGGTATCTGAAGCCAACGGGAGAATCAGCAGCCCGAGATCCACCCAAAGTGACCCCGTTATCTGAAGACCTTTCCTTGTTATAATAACCGGGTCACATATTTACATAATCTTCACTCTTCTTTATGTTTGTAGTACACAATGTTTACCCGGGAAGAGGTTAGTGTTTGCAGAGATTTATTTTTAGATCATCTTGTATGCAGAAAATAACTTTCACCTTCTTCCAGTTTAAGTACTTAATGCTGAACTCCAGGATCAGAAAATATTGTTCTTGTACAAGAGTCATGCGTGTTCCTCCTGAATCTTGGCGAGCTTTGTATATTTCTTCCAGATCTGTGCAGTAATCCAGTGTGAGACTTGGAGCTTCCTGTTAGAAAGACTGGTAATGCTGATCTCCTCTCTCCTTGTGCAGGGTGACTGGTCTTGTCTCCGCCCCCTCCTATAATAAAGACCGGTCACTGCTGCTCTCTCTCCTTGTGCAGGGTGACTGGTCTTGTCTCCGCCCTCACTTTAAGTATACCATTAAAAGTGTTTTGTTCTACATTTTCACTAACTGCAATAAATCCTGTTGATCCTGCCAGAAATCCAATAAGTTCATTGCATCCCAAGCACTCTGCCTCTGCGACATTATCATTTCTCTCTCTCTGAACCGCTCGCATATTATACCAGCGTGAAGGCGAAGCATTGAGAGCCATACATTTTCCGCATGCCATCAAACACGCACATGCTGTACTATATGGTGGAGTAGTGTTGTCACCTTTAGGACAGTAGGACAGGAAGCGTTAGCATATTATAGAACAGCTACTCAGTGGCGTCACTAGAGGGGTGCAGGGGGGTGCGGCGGTCCTTTTGGTGTCACCCAGGGGCGTCTCGAGGCCGGGTGACACCCCTCGTCATCATGCGCAATGACGTCATCTGATTGATGCCTGCCGGTGGCCATCTTAGTGATGGATGTCGGCAGAGAGGAGGGGGCGTTCACCCGGCGGGATGAGGTATGCCACCATGTCCTCTCCTGACACTGTCGGGCTCTCGGTTCATGACCGAATGCCCGACTTTTTAGGGGGGGTGACACCACAATGACTGTCAATCATTTTGGTGTCACCCCCTCCAATGGCGATCCGCACCCCCCCTTGTGATGCCGCTGGTGTCACCCCCTCTGAAAAGTCGGGCATTTGGTCATGGGCCGAGAGCCCGACAGTCGCACGAGAGGGGAGTGGTCCCCTCCCTCGGCCAGCGTCCACCACCAAGATGGCCACCGGCAGGCATCGCCAAGATGGCCACCCATGCGTGATGGAGCTCAGGACGCCCCTGCACCTATTCTCTTTGTTATGGAAACGAGGACAGTAAGAGGTGTTCTGTAATATGCTAACACTTCCTGTCCTAGGGTGAAAATGCTGCTCCTTCATCTAGTATAATAAGTGAGCGTTGTCACCTTAGGACAAGAAGTGTTTTACTGGCAGGATCAGCAGGTGACAACAAAGAAAACAAATGCAGCCGCCACATCTAAGGGCTGGTAAACCGCATTCAATTTTTGTTCTTTGGTGCGATACACTTGAATCAAAATTTAGTGTATATAGGAGAAACCTAGATGGGGTACCATGCTCTTACTTGTATGCATCCTATGAATTTTCCGAGGGGTTTATTTGCTGCTCACCAGTGTCCTGCGGCTGTGTTGAGATGCATTTTGATGCTTTCCCATTGATTCCAACAGAAAAACGTATCGCGCAAGAACACAAAGATCCATCCCAGTGGTTTCCAGTTCAAATATTATCTTTGCATGACTTGCAAACCACTGCGAGCATCAAAAGTTCTGGTCACATTTTTCTGTTATTAATAGACATTTGTTTACCAGTACGCTTAGTTCCTCTATTTACAGGACACACTTCGCATTCAAGAAGAACGGAGTTTAGGCTCAAAGGGAGATCTTGACTGATTCAGCGTGAAAATCAGATTTATTTGGAATGAATGCAATCCACTTTATCTGTTTTATAATGGGTTTTTTTTTCCGCAATGCTTTCTTCAAAGCGTAAATAATGACATGTACTGGGGCCTGGGGGCATTACTTACATAGAGGGAACGTTTGTTTTTAGCAATTAAAAAACGTTTTTTTGGAAAGTTTACTATTTTGTAAATTTGTGTGTGTATATAATGTATAAAATAAATATTGGGGATGCACCGATATATATCGGCCGTCTAAAGTGCCATTTTCCTGCCGATACATTGGCGCATCCCTGCTTTCTTTCCTCACCGCTGGGCGCTGCTCTGCGTCCCAGCGGGGAGGAGAGACAGTGACAGCCGGCCGAGCGCTGCGAGAGGAGAGCGCTGTGAGCGGCCGATGTCTCTCCTCCCACACCGCTCGGCTGCCTATCGCAGGGCGACAGAGCTGTGTGGGGGAGGAGACAGCTCTGTCACAGGAGGCTGGGCTCTCCTCTCGCACCGCTCACTCAGCCTCCTGTGACAGTGTGTGTGAGAGAGGAGAGCAGGCTACATACACTCAGCGATCAGTGAGTGTCAAAAGAATGGTCAAGAAAGTTAAAGAAGAACTATGAGGTGAGTGATTTTCACTCAGCCTCATAGTTCGAGCCGACGTGTGACAATGAAACTGTCACACGTCGGCTCAATAGATCGGGAAGAGAGCGAACGCAGTGAGCGAACGCATACCGTCGCTCGCTCACTTTTCGATCATGTCCCTGCAGAGAGCCGTGACTGCACTCACGGCTCCATGCAGGGATTCCCCCCCCCTCCCCTGTCCGATCCTCCAGCGCTGACTGGCGGAACGGATGGGAAGGGGGCGGGTACAGCTGGCTCTGCCTCTAGGTTGGCAGAGCCAGCTGTCAATCACGCAGCTAGGTGGATCTCGACAGTAATGTCGGGATCTGTCCCGGCTGCAGCGGTCTCAGTATACCGCGAGCTGTAGCTCGCGGTATACTCAGCTTTGGAGTCACGGGAGGACACTAGTTTGTGTCCTCCCGTGACCCTGAGTAGAACTGTGGGGAAAAACACTGACCCCATAGTTCTCCTTTTTTTAAGAGAAGAGATCATCTCCCTTCACAAACAAGGAACAGGATACGAAAAAGATAGCGAAGGCACTGAATGTCCCTAGTGACACTCTTGGAAGCATCGTTCACTGGTTACACTACCTGGATGGGGCAACCCAATTTTTGAGAAGGCAGGTTGAAAACCTGCAGCAAGACTTGGTGGCAACAGGCACTGAGGTTTCGGTTTGCACAGCATGATTGGCATGAAGACGTTTCGATGGCCATCTGACTAGGTTTCTCAGTTCAGAAATGAGAAAGGTAGTCGGATGACCAGCGAAACATCTTCAAGAAAAATACAGCAAGTCCAGTTGCCTTAATTTATTTTTTACAGATGCCCACTTTATGCCGAACGTTATGTTTGTACGTGTGCCGGAGTACCTAATTGTTCAGTGTGCCGGAGTTGCATCTGTTGATTTGTATTATAGATGCTCCAAATCGCTCAGTATCTGTTCCCCGTCCATCATCTACCTGATTATGGCTAATCATGCTTGAATATGCCATATGGAGTCCCAGAAGTTCTGGCGCTTCAGTTAAAGAGACCCTGCCGCCACCCGACGGACAACAAATGAAACGGAGCACATCAATGGGCGTAACAGTGTCTGGCTGCATTTGTTTTCTGAATTTGGATCCTCTCTGTGCGCCAAACAAAACGTATATTGTTAATGTACTGTATGGGAAGTCTGGTGTGATCTACAGTGACAGTATGTGTGCTCGGTTTAACATGCGGTGCATTGGATGGTGATGGGGACTCTTTAAAGCTCCAAGATAAGCAAATATTGTCCTCATACAATAATCATGTATAGTATATTATTCCTGAATCTTGGTGAGCTTTGTGTATTTTTTCCAGATCTGTGTAGTAATACAGTGTGAGACTTGGAGCTTCCTGTAATAAAGACCAGTCACTGCTGCTCTCTCTCCTTGTGCAGGGTGACTGGTCTTGTCTCCGCCCCCTCCTGTAATAAAGACCGGTCACTGCTGCTCTCCCTCCTTGTGCAGGGTGACTGGTCGTGTCTCCGACCCCTCCTGTAATAAAGACCGATCACTGCTGCTGTCTCTCCTTGTGCAGGGTGACTGGTCTTGTCTCCACCCCCTCCTGCAGTTTTCTGTAGTGGGTGGGACCTCCCACAGCTCTGCTCCCTGCACAGGCTATGTACAGCACAGTGATGATGCCACTGCTACTTTTACTAGATAATAACTTAACAAAGCCGTAAGGTCAACCTGTCTCCACCTTGAGCTTAGTGCTGATAGCAGGCACTTACTGTACATCGAGTGACAGAGAAAGCTTCATTTTAAATTTCACCTGGTGTGCATGCAGGCAGATTTCAGGTTTCTCCATCCCTCTCTCCATTCCTGGAGTTCCTCTTTATATAGCATGGGAAGATAAGCATGTACAACCCCATTTCAGTTCACTCATGTGTCCATCAAAACCTATTACGCTTCTTTTTTGTCTAGTCAGCAGAACTACCTGAAATCCTTCTTCGTACGCACCAGGCGAAAGTTACAATGAGGCTTTCTCTGTATAGTAAGGAAGGTATTTGCAGGTTAAAAAGACCTGGGATTTCAATTCTCACTTGGATGTTTTTATTGTCGCTCTGGCTTTCTTTCCTCTGGTCTCTCTCTACGATCCAAAGAAATAACAGATTGTCCGTAATAACCAATCAAATGATTTTTTTTTTTTTTCCTTTTCAAACGACGGCATTAAAATGACATCTGGTAGGTGGTGCGTTGTTATGGGCGACTCGGACATGTTTCCCTCCATCACATAATAGAGCGCCCTCCCTTCGTTCGTTGGGTTCAGCCAGTGCTCCTTGGCTACACTTGCCATCTGGTCGTGCTGGTCTATGTATAGAAGTGTACAGCTGAGTGAAAAAAGCAGTTGCTTGCTGTCAGAATGAATGAAAAAAAACAGCTTTTGTGCCGGTTATAAATTACTTGGAGCGTGTTGGAGATGACGAGCTGCACAGACCACGAAACAGCCAGTGCAGGGAGAGAAAACCAGAGCGCAGAGACTTGTACCGGGCTGACCCAATAAGGCGGAAAGCAAATTCCTTTTTGTTCCGAATCAAAATTTGGACACATATTTTCCTAAAATCGGACACATCTGAATTTACGAATGGGAATTTCGGCTCCCGTACGAATTTCGTTCAAAAACTAAACTGAATCGGACATGTGACTTTTTGGGCCAATCGGATGCATTTTTCGGCTTTATGCATCCGAATGGGTCCAAACACGAATTTTCGTTACGGCAACATGGGAGCCCTATACAGTATATACATATAATACTAAAGCTGAGACTCCCAGACCCGAATGGCATTCGGGACCGAATTTCTAAATTGCATGCGGGAGCTCCCAAATGCCATTCGGGTCCGGGAGCCTCAGCTTTAATATATATGTATAGGGCTCCCAGACCCGAATGGCATTTGGGAGCTCCCGAATGCGATTCGGAAATTCTGATCCTGAATGCCATTTGGTTCTGGGAGCCTCAGCTTTAGTAATAGATTTATATGGCTCCCAGACGCGAAGGGCATTCAGGATCTGAATTTCCGAATTGCATTCCGGAGCTCCCAAATGCCATTCGGGTCTGGGAGCCCTATACATATTTACTAAAGCTGAGGCTCCCGGACCCGAATGGCATTTGGGAGCTCCGGAATGCAATTCGGAAATTCGGGTCTAGGAGATTCACCTTTTAGTATGAATATCTGTATATGGTTTTCTGTGGTAGTCGTAACGAATATTGGTTCCTAAATTCATCTGAAACCAACAAAAATTTGGATTTCATGCTAATCCGGAACCGAATTGAATTTTAGACCCAAATGCCGAAATAACGAAAAAAAACGAACCGAAACGAGACTTGTACCGGACTGACTCAATAAGGAGGGAAGTCAAGCCATCTGTAGCCACTGATCTGAGGTCAGCCTTCTCCTAAACTGACCACAGCCAACTTGAAGCGTATTTAAACCCAAAAACTAAAATATAGCATGTTGCAGCATACCCGTCCTTAGATGTGGCGGCTGCATTCATCTTTTTTCAGACTAGGTACATTTTCTGCCAGTACTGAAAAATATCCTGCCAAAAATCCAGTGTCCTTGTAATTTGCTGTCCAGTGAAATGAGCTCAGTAGATTGGGAAGTGAGCGAACACATATCGGCGCTAGTCTCACTTCTCGATCCTGTGCCGGCAGAGAGCCGTGACAGGGGAGGGGCTGGATTCCCCCCTCCCCGCTCCGATCCTCCAGCGCTGACAGGCGGAACGGACGGGGGAGGGGGCGGGTACAGCTGGCTCTGCCTCTCGATAGGCAGAGCCAGCTGTCGCTCACGCAGCTGGGCGGATCCCGGCATAATTGTCGGGATCCGTTCAGGCTGCGGCGTTTCAGTATACCAGCGAGCTGTAGCGGAATACTGAGCCTAGGGTGACGGGAGGACGCTAGTTTGTGTCCTCCCGTTACCCTAAGGAGATCTATGGGGAAAAGACTTAACCCCATAGTTCTCCTTTTTAATGAGATGAGGAAGGGCGAGGGGTGTTTGTAGTTTAAATCAGAAGAACAGCCTAGGGTGCCAACTCAGCTTCTCGGCACAGTGCAGTGAGTTAGGCTGGCCATACACTTCATCACCAGCCGAGATTCGAACGCTGCCCGGCATCCCTTGATACCTGTGGGAGGAAATCTCTGGATTGAAGGTGAATATTACTGTCCAATCACAGACTGGGACGGGTCCAGGTTCAGGACAACCTGGGCTCAATGGAAGTTGAATGATGCTGGCAATCAAACCGATGACATCTTGCAGCAGAAAAAAATGCTTTGGGGGGGAATCTCTCGACCGAGCCTAGAACTTGGTTATGTTATTTTATCGTTGTTGTTGTTGTTGTTGTTGTTTTAAAGTATTATTAAACTCTCAACTGTTTTTTCAATAATAAATCCAGATCATGAAATATACATTACCCAGCAAAGTATTACTTTAAGTGTTTTCCCTCTCACTTACAGTCATCATGTCAGTGAACAGCTCCAACTGTCTCAGCTCGGCGTCCCCGAACTTCCTGCCCAGTACACGATCACAAGGGACAGAGCACTCTCCAGCAGCTATTCATCTACTAGCTTAGAGAAGAACGAAGGAGGAGAAGGGAGTAGGGAATTGCCTTGCTGTGTCTGTGTGTTTTTGGAGACGCACACAGCTCACTAGCACACACAAGGGTGGCTCCATAGGGCCCTGCAAGGGAAAGGAGCCCCCCTAAAACAGGATATCAGTAGTACCAGTGCTCAGGTGACCAGCTGATTCTGTTTTTTTAAACATCAAGAAGCAGCTGACATTGTAAATAATTTAATTAGCATTTGAAATAGATTAAAACATTGTAACTTTAATATCACTTTAACATCCTTTTAAACACTTTGTATACATTCTTGTGTACTTTGTTACTTTTCCATGTTGATACATTGGATACAACTCCCATAGTGCTGATCACGAGGCGCACAGTACCGCAGCACATAACAAGCCATGACGATCATTTTTGGCTGGAAGTCAACTTCTCCCCCAATCCCAGATCTTGTCCTCGTCTCCTGTTGCTTGCTGCACGCTGACACACAGATGAATGCAATCCCAGGAATGATATGCGCCTTGTGTAATTGTTATTGTGTCTCTGGTGTGAGGGGAAGCCGGGTATTATGGGGGAGGGAAGACTCCAGAATACAGAAATTTATTGTGCGATTTGGGATCTGTCCGTTTTTCAGACACGCATGGTTTATATTCCGATATGATTCATACTCTTTACTAATCTGAATGTTGGGACTGTGGGCGAACCGCTGAGATGAAATACATAAACACGAAGGTTTTTGTGGTTTTTTTTTTTGGTGATGGTGTTCATCCAGTCTTGTGATCCAAGCAGTTCTGCCAGGCAGCATTATCAAATAATATAGCTTGATTTATCATCCTGCCTCCAGCCCGTGATTGGACAAATAAGGAGAATCAGAATACTGATTTAAAGAGAACTATGGGGTTTAGTCTTTTCCCCTTAGTTCTCCTTAGGGTAACGGGAGGATACAAACTAGCGTCCTCCTGTCACCCCGTCACCCTAAGCTCAGTATATACTGAGACGCAGCAGCTGAAGCGGATCCCGACAATTGTGCCGGGATCCGCCCAGCTGCGTGAGTGACAGCTGGCTCTGCCTATCTAGAGGCAGAGCCAGCTGTACCCGCCCCCGTCCGTTCCGCCAGTCAGCGCTGGCAGATGGGAGGGGGGAATCCAGCCCCTCCCCTGTCACGGCAGAGAGCCGTGACAGGATCGAGAAGTGAGTGAACGCCGGTAGGTGTTCGCTCACCTCCCAATCTACTGAGCCGACCTGTGACAATCTCATTGTCGCAGGTCGGCTAGAACTATGAGGTGAGTGAAAAGCACTTACTTTATAGTTCACCTTTTTAAGAGCTAGTTCACACCAGCCACAGTGCATTCCGGCCCGATTCTGGCTGGTACACACTGGATCAGAGGCGTCCCGAGGCTGGAACCTGGTGACACACCCGCAGTGACGTCATCGCGTACCTTGGTGATGGACACCGGCAGAGAGCGGTGGGGACATCACCCAGCGGGATAAGGTATGCCGCTGGGTCCCCTCTTCTCTCTCGCGAGCAACTGTTGGACTCTCTGCCCTTGACAGAGTGCCTGACTTTCCATAAGGGGGTGACATCAAAATGACTGCCAGTCATTTTGATGCACTGGATCACATTGCGGCTGGCTCACTTTGTGGTGGGGCGGGAGGGGGCGTTGGGCGGTGCATTGAAGTGAATAGCACCACAGCCACGCCCTCCGGCCGCAATACGATCGGCTGCACAGATACGCGTGGCACATCAATGCCTGACTTCCCTTCCGGTCCGAAAAAATAGCATTTTTTTTCTGACCGGACCGCAGGCACTGATGTGTCTTACATTCCCATGCAGCTGATCGCATTGCAGCTGGAGGGCGTGACTACGGTGCCATTGAGTTTAATGCACCGCCACGCCCCCTCTCGCCCTACAACAAAGTGAGACGGCCACAATGCGATCCAGTGCGCTCCAGCCAGAATCGGACCGGAACGCACTGTGGCTGGTGTAAACTAGCCCTAAGGGCAAGTTCACTCCATTTTCCGGACCAGATCTGGTCTGAAAAATGGTGTGAACCTGCCAACATTTCCAGTGCATTCCAGACCAGACAAAATGAGACACACAGTATTTTTCTGGTCTGGTCTGGTCTAAAACAGACTGCACTGGTGAGCCCAGAAATGGCATAGGGATACATTAGGATACATTTTGGGTCCGGAAACGGTCTGGTGAGGATCTGGATGTGGTGTGAATGCATCTGAACCCCGATCGTCCCTTCAGTCTTGCACAGTTGTACCGGCTCCTCTCCTCGACTGAAATGGCTTCCTCTGATTTCACCGCACACTGGGAGCCTCTCACAATGTGCATTACAAGCTGCAGCAAGTCAGAGTTCTTTTAATAAGACCGCCGTTGCTCTTTAACGAGAGACACCTTTCCGCTTGTGTGTTCGTGTCTCCCATAATCCTTTGTTCTGACACGGCCTCTTAATAAAGAAATCTCTTCTGCATCCCCTAAGTGAAATGTCTGCCTGTCCGCGAAGCGTTCACCCCATCGCCTCCCGACCGAGCGTGATTGTTTTGCAGCGGGTGTCGCCGAGTGTTAAAACCTCACTCGTGTTCCCAGGCTCCTCCAGCCGAGCCGTTCCTCGCCGGCCTCATTTATTTTCCAATACAGAGTAAGAGACACAGATTGGTCTAATCGCGGCGTGTATTATACGGTGGGGGTGAGGTACGCGGCCAGCGGGGCGTCTAATGCGGCGTGAAAGTACATGCGCTCCATTACACACAATGCAGTGGGAAAGGGGGGGGGGGGGCAGTTTATAGCGGCCTCCGCTGGCTCCAGCCCCTCCAACGACAGACGCGGTCTTTCATCTCTGCTAAGGATCTTCTCGGATCTGCAGAGCGGCGTGGAATGCCCGAGTGTTCCCTCTGACGTTGGCCATAGACGTGATCTGACAGTGACCTGATCTGACGGTCTTCTTCTGTCTATGGCTGGCCGATTGCCGTCAGGGTAAAGTCGATCTGACAGGTTAGATAAGCGGCCCTGGGAACATCTAGTCCCTCTCCCTTTTCTTTGGTACATTACCTTTTTGGGTGCAGAGAGTTCAAGCGGAACTTTAGGATAAATTGAAACATTTGTGAGGACTTTATTTCTCATTGCAGAAGATACATACAACGTTTCTTCTGCAATAAAGGTTTCTTACCTTCAGGGCCGCCATTAGAAATCATGGGGCCCCATACAGCCTACATGGCTAGGCCCCTCCCCCTCAAGCTGCCAATGGCATGCTGGTACTTGTGGTTCCCCCCCACAGTCTCACACTATTATTATACATTTACATAGCTCTGACATATACCACAATGCTGTACAGAGAACACTGAGCCAGTCACATTAGTTTATGTACAGAGGAGCTTACACTCTAATGCATAATGGCACCGGCTGTAGGTGGACTACAAATCCCAGTAATACAATATACAGCAATGCAGAACAGTATATGAATTGGACTCTGGGCGTAGTAACGCACTGGACTTAGTAATGCACTGGACTCTGGACCCACCTGAGGCCCTGCAGAGCTCGCGGTATACTGAGGCGCCGCGGCTGAAGCGGATCCTGACAATTATGTCTGGATCCGCCCAGCTGGGTGAGTGACAGCTGGCTCTGCCTATCTAGAGGCAGAGCCAGCTGTACCCACCCCCCTCCCCGTCCGTTCCGCCAGTCAGCGCTGGCTGATTGGAGCGGGGAGGGGGGAATCCAGCCCTTCCCCTGTCACGGCAGAGAGCCGTGACAGGATCGAGAGGTGAGCGAACGCCGGTATGTGTTCCCTCACCTCCCGATCTACTGAGCCGACCTGTGACAGTCTCATTGTCACAGGTCGGCTAGAACTATGAGGTGAGTGAAAAGCACTCACCTCATAGTTCTCCTTTAAACAAAAACACATAATGATGTATTAATGCATTGTCTTTTATATCTGTCTGGAGTTCAGCTCTAAGCGAATCACATTCACATGTTTTATAAAAGTAAAATCATAAATTACTTTTTTTTTAAAAAGGAGTCGGACTTGTCCAGATCTTCATGGCAGTTTTCTGCTCCGTCCCGTTCCTGGGCGTCTATCATTGCTGCGCCTTTGGAATGTTAATGAAGGC
>NW_017307688.1:291472-308589 GCF_000935625.1 Nanorana parkeri
CCCCCCCATCTCTGCAGCCCAGACGGCCACTGAAATCTCCAAAATAAATGACTGCTTCAGCTTCAGCCTTCAGTCCGAGTTGCATTGTGGGAAAGGTTGCTGGGTAAGCTAAACAATCAAGTTTGAAAAAGATTCACACACCGAGCGTCCTACTTGGGTCAAAAACATTCTGTAACAATTTCCAGGGACGCCGACTTCTGATCTGAGTGCGTCTGATAAGGATGCACAGATATCGATAGTAGTATCGTTATCAATGCCGAGTATTTGGGCGAGCACTCGTACTAGCCCAAATGCTCCGATGCCCTGCCCGATACTTCTGGTATTAGGAAGCCAGGCAGCGGGTGATGACGCGCTGCCTGGCTTCCTGATTGGTCGGAAACTGGCCAATCAGGAAGCCAGGTGCTCATGATGAGGGAGCATGGAGCCGGCTTCCTGGACAATCAGGAAGCCGGGCGCCGCATCATTACACAGAGCCCGGCTTTCTGATTGGCCCGAAAGCCGGCTCCATGCTTTCTCGTCACCTAGTGACGAAAAGCATGGGAATGGCTTCCTTGTTAATCAGGAAGCCAGGTGGCGAGTCATTACACGCCGCCTGGCTTCCTGAATGGGACTTCCGGTATTCAAAATACCGGTATCGGTGCATCCCTAACATTTTGCCTTCCCCATTAACATGCCAATAAAATGTATAAATAATATACCTCATTACCTTTTTATATTAGTACCAATGATGTCATCGCTGGGTGTCTGTAGAGAGAAGTTCATTGTTAGGGATTACCTATACTTTAAAGCTGACGTTGAATTTGCTTTTTTTTATTGTTGGACCTAGTGACTGCATCACTGGGTCCCTCTGCTTCTCTGTGCAAGGCAGGCAGGTCATGGCTGGTGGGAGGGGTCAGCAGGGTTCTGTACATAGCTTCCTGAAAACATCACGGCACCCTGCCTCAAGACTCCCCTCCCCCTAACGTCCACTTTTTCTGCTGAGCCTCCATAAATAGCTCCCTGCAAACATTACAGCAGCCTGCCTCCCTTTTAAGGGCACAAACTTCCTGTCATAAAGACCAGTCACTGCTGCTCTCTTCTTCTTCAGGGTGACTGGTCTTGTCTCCGCCCCCTCCTGTAGTTTTCTGCAGCTGGCCTCTAGTGGGTGGGGCCTGCTAAGCCCCTCCCACTGCTCTGCTGTCTGCACATTCTACGTGCAGGACAGCTTCATTGCTACTTTTATATGCTAATAACTGAATTTGGGGCAAACAAAGTGGATTTATATGCTCTTAGCTATTGAGGAATGTATTTGAATAAAAGTTTTTGTTCTTGAAGTTCAACTTTAAGGCCCCTTATGGCAGACATCTGTATTTTTATTTTTTTAATTTGCATTACTTTATATGTCTTTTGGCCGGTCCTATTATTTGCTGGGCTCCTTTGCCCTGTGTTCCTCTCTGTGATGATTGGTACTGCTCTCTGAATCATTCAGGTCCAATGTGATGCCATCCGAGCTGCTCTCTGCCTCTGTCCACTAGGAGTGCAGGTCACCTTGCTCAGGGGCAGGGCCAAGATCCCCTACATTCAATCTTCGGGGGGAATGCCTGGAAACTAGGTACACCTTGTGGTGAAGAAGATGTACTGCAGGTTGCAGCTCTGGATTGTGGGTCAGTATTGCAGCCAGAGTTGTCTTGAGGACTGATCCTACATTTACTAGAAATCTGCTTTTTGGAGTTTGAAATATTGACAACCCTGAGCAACAGAAAACAACACTATGCAGAGCACGGAGTCTCTAGAGAGGGTCTCGGTAATGAGGTGCTCAGGTAATAGACAGCTCCGCAATGTTTTGATACCGGAGTGATTGTCAGGTTGGCGGACCCCCCTGCGGGAATCCAGGAGAGGCAACAAACACCTGAATGCAGCTACGCTGTGCAGACAACAGACTCATTAGCTGTTACATTGTAGCTGGAAAAGTTATTTACAGAAAGATCTGTCAGGTGATGCCTCGGGGAATTCTGCAATAAAGCACTGCCTGGTCTTTGTATGTGAATAATCATGGAGCTTTATCTGTAGAAAGCATGTAATGCATGTCAAGGGGAATACCTGCTGCTGCAGTGCACTTGGCCACCCTGAGCCAACACCCTTTTGTTGCCAATAATCTGGGAACGCCATACTATATCCCAATTCAAAGTAGGGTTGTGAAATCCCAGTCCTGCCGGTTTTGGTGCACTTTGTTGCTGGAAGAAGGAAAGGCGAGTCATGACGGTGATGTTTACAACATCTCATGATTCAGTATTGAACTTTTAAGTAGTTTTGCAATTTACGGTTCATTAAACCCTAACTATCCTTCCAAAACTAAAAGAAAAATCTTTGTGTCTGGACAGGGCAACACGCACTGGGTAGCTCGGGGCAGCACGCACTGGGTAGCTCGGGGCAGCACGCGCTGGCTAGCTCGGGGCAACAGAACGCGCTGGGTAGCCGTGGGCAGAACGCGCTGGGTAGCCGTAGGCAAGCGCGCGCTGGGTAGCCGTGGGCAAGCGCGCGCTAGGTGCCCAAGGGCATTGTCGTTAATTGTTAATGGCTTTCCAATGCACCTTGTGGCGTGTGTTGCAGTGTTGTGTAGCATGCGGTAGCACAACAATGTTCTTTGCATTGTTGTGTGTTTAAAATATGTAGTACATGTATTTTTTTTAGTGCATGGCAGCGCAATGTACGGTGTTGTGCTTCTTCATGTTGTGTGGCGCTACAGCACACACCCACTAGGAGGTGCGTTGGGGTGCCATTGAGAATCAATGGCAACGCAAGTGCACTAAGGCACCTGGCATCCCAGGGTGGGTCATACACAGGAAGGCAGAAGTGTGGGTCAGGCCTCAGGTTAACAGGAACTAGATGAGGACCTCTTGGCAATCTCTCCATGCAGTGTCCCAGTTCATATAGGCTGTTTAGTGCCAACAAATGTGCTAGGCATGCACCGTGAGACGCACATGCTAACACGTGTGCATATGCACTTATGCATGCCCCCTTAGCACATGGACATGCACTGTGCATGTGCCCAAGCTGGTCTTCTTATACTGCAATAAACCAAACTTTCCTTATCTTGATCTCTCTTGTCATTGAATATCATTTTTTAGGATCCATTATCCTCAACGTTTTAATTATTAATTTTCTGAGCTCAGGCAGGTTGGTGCTGAATAATGAATATGAACACTAAAGAGCATAGCGCTTCCAACTCTCCCACTACCATCCCAACATGTTTCACCACTTTGCTGGCTTCATCAGGGGATTTTTCTGTACACCGTGTGTGTTCAGTGTAATTATCAATAACAAGCTGTGACATTTCAGAACCAGAACAATAGTAGGGACTATTGGCTGATGAGCGACTCGCATCGTAGCTGCAAGACACCTCCGCTCTTGATGTGCCAAATAAAAGCCCTTGGCGAGCATGTTGAGGTGCTGTTGCTGTTCCTGCTCAGTTGAAGTTTTAAATACAGACGCAGTGTTTCTCATTTGACTCATTTTAAATTGGTGTTTTAGTTCATTTTATAAAAATTCAAATACAGCCGATAAACCGTTCTGTGTAGAATGTGAATAAGACGGAGTCCCGTATAGTGTAACTGATGTGATATGTATATTGTGAGTTGCAGATCCTGGGCTATAAGGGGACACAGATTGTGTGCTTCGAAGGTTAACGATGGGGTTGGCCACCCAGGGTGACCGCTTTGTGCCCAGCAAATAACATGACCTGGCAAGCTCTGGCTAAGTCTTTGGACACCATAAGGCAGGGCTGTTGGCCAGAAACGGATACGCGCATATAAGCTGTCAGTCAATGGACTGAATTAGACACACTGTCCCCTGTACTCCGGGACCAGCTGATTCTGCAGGAAACTAAAACTTTTAAACATCAAGAAGCAGCCTCCATTGTAAGTGATTTCATCAGCATTTGAATTCAGTTCAGAAGAACTCCAGGATGTGCAAAAATTAACCCTTGCAATGGGGCTACCTTACAAGGGTTAATTTCTGTACATCTTGGAGTTCCTTACTGAACCTTAAGGACACTGCAAGGTTAATTGCTCATTTTGGTCTAGCAGAATTAAAGGAGAACTATGAGGTGAGTGCTTTTCACTCACCTCATAGTTCTAGCTGAGCTGTGACAATGAGACTGTCACAGGTCGGCTCAGTAGATCGGGAGGTGAGCGAAACATACCGGCGTTCGCTCACCCCTCGATCCTGTCACAGCTCTCTGCCGTGACAGGGGAGGGGCTGTATTCCCCCTCCCCGATCCTCCAGCGCTGACTGGCGTAACGGACGGGGGAGGGGGCGGGTACAGCTGGCTCTGCCTATGCTGGGCGGATCTCGACATTGATGTCGGGATCCGCTCTGGCTGCGGCGTCTCAGTATAAAGCGAGCTGTAGCTCGCAGTATACTGGGCTTAGGGTGACGGGAGGATGCTAGTTTGTGTCCTCCGGTTACCCTAAGGAGAACTATGGGGAAAAGCCCTGACCCCATAGTTCTCCTTTTAAGAAGATATACCCACCTGATCTTTAGTCTTCCCTGGCTGCTAGATTGGTCTCTCCCTGGGGTCCAGTGACCCAAGCCCTGATGACGTCCTCATAGCTAATGCAAGTTCTATTCATTTGCAGTAGACATGAGGATGCTGGGGAATATACCACAGCTGGAGCGGGGTGGGAGAGTGGTGAGGACTGCAGGACCAAAGGCAGGGGCGCACCTACCGCCGGTGCGGCTGCACCGGGGCTCGAGCCTAAAGGGGGGCCCAGTATCCGATCTAACACAGCCCCGGGGCAGATATGGGAGAGAGGGGGTGCCGGTGTCCGGCTGCCGGATACCATCGGATCGGTATGCGGTGTGACCCCCCCCATCTCTGCACCGGGGGTGTCCAATGATCACATTGGTTGCTTACGAACCCCCCCATCTCTGCACTGGGAGTGTCGGATCATCCGACAGTCCCTGCGCATAGATGATGGGGGCCGCCCTGGGCCTCGGCCGTGAGGACCCAGCAAGCAGGGTCCTGAACACACGGGCGCGCTGTCTGAAACTGACACACACACAAACGTGTTTTTCTGCAGCCTCCCCCAGCCAGAAGAGGTGAAGGTAAGTTATTAAATAAAATAATAATTGTTTGTAGCCCAACTAATGGACATGCTGTATAAAGTACAGCTGGTATTTGTAGTATTACATGTGTAGCCCCACTTTTATTGCACATTCTGGAGTTCTGATTTAATGTCACTTTAAAGGAGAACTATGGGGTCAGGGCTTTTCCCCATAGTTCTCCATAGGGTAGACAAAACTAGCGTCCTCCCGTCACCCTAACCTCAGTATAGCGCGAGCTACAGCTCGCGGTATACTGAGACGCGGGAGCGGATCCTGACATCGATGTCGAGATTCGCCCAGCTGCGTGAGTGACAGCTGCGTGAGTGACAGCTGTCGAGATCCACCCAGCAGCGTGAGTGACAGCTGGCTCTGCCTATCTAGAGGCAGAGTCAGCTGTACCCGCCCCCTCCCCCGTCCGTTCCGCCAGTCAGCGCTGCCGGATCCAGTGGGGAGGGGGGAATCCATCCCCTCCCCTGTCACGGCAGAGAGCCGTGACAGGATCGAGAAGTGAGCGAACACCGGCATGTGTTCGCTCACCTCCCGATCTACTGAGCCGACCTGTGACAGTCTCATTGTCACAGGTCAGCTAGAACTATGAGGTGAGTGAAACGCACTCACCTCATAGTTCTCCTTTTAAGGTTTGCTCTCACCTTCCATCATCAAGGGGTTAAACAAGAAATGAAAAGAAATAGAGATGCGAAGGAGCCCGTCGCTACTTTGTTTCCCTTTTGTTGAATGTAACCTTGCCCTATAATCATAGTTATTTGGCGCCTGGTATGGTTGGCATCCAACTGATTTGCAGGGTAGGTTGACTTTGACATTGAAAATAATAACCGTGAGCTGTCTTTGGAGGGACCAGTGGGCCCTTTTAATGTTTGGAGAAGGGATTTGTTGGTCATTCTTATCAATTGTCAGGAGAACAGGCAACTCTGCGACCGATGATGGTCATGCCCCGCGTACCCGGGATTAATAGGCATTAGGATTATTTGGAATTTCACGCCCTGCGTGTTGGAGTGCGATAGGAATTTCAGATCTCCCGGCTCTCTGGACTCTGAGCCACTGACAGATGAAACGTGAGGACACTCAACGTTTACGGCGAGCGTCGGTCCCAGCGGAAACCGTGAAACATTTAATTAAACTGCTTCCTTTCATAAAATGTAAATTGTTCTGTATGTGTCCAATGGGAGACATGTGTAAAGACACGGGGAGTACAAGCTGTGTGTTTTAAAGCGTATGTCAGGGCGAAATAAAACCTGTGCGGTACGTCTCTGTAATAAATACACATTTCCTGTGTTTTATCCCATTAGAGACTCTGCGGGTATAGAAAAATACTTGTTGATCTGACACAAAGCTCTAATTTTCTAACTGTGGGCTGACAACATATGGTTTATGGACTGAAATGATCAGCACTGCCCACTTGTCTATTAGACTACTGACCCCCCTCCTATTATCTATAACATAGGGACTATTTGGTGTCAGCACTACCTAGTTATCTTTTAATAAAATACTGCCCCCCCCCCTCCCCCATTATTCATTACACAGAGACTATTTGGTGTCGGCGCTGCCTACTTGTCTTTTATTAGACTACTGACCCCCCTATTATCCATGCCATAGGGACCATATGTAAGCACTGCCTATGTATCTTTTATTAGACTACTACTGCCCCCTCCCCCCTATCTATACCATAGGGATTATTTGCTGTCGGCACTGCCCAGTTGTATTTTATTAGATTACTGACCCCCTCCATAATCCATACCATAGGGATTATTTGGTGTCAGCACTGCCCAGTTGTATTTTATTAGACTAGAGATCCCCACCCCCATTATCCATAACATGGGGACTGTTGGATGTCAGCACTGCCCAGTTGTATTTTATTAGACTACAGACCTGCCCATTATTGGTATCATAGGGACTATTTGTTCTTTGGCGCATGATAAGAACTGAGAGGGGATAACACAGGAAGTGTGCATAGGACACAGGCCAGCTCCGAATTTCTTATTTTTTTGCACTTTGAACAGATATAACAAACAAATTTCAATGGTAAATTTAACAGACCAAAAGGGAGCAAATAGGAGAAGTTAATTGTTAGGGATTACCGAGACTTTAAAGCTGAAGTTTAATCTGCTTTCCCCAGTTTTTTTTCCCCCAATTTAATATGATTTATTTTATTTTTTTTAAACCTTTCTGGTTATATTCTATATCTATTGTTGGACTTCGTGACAGCATCACTGGATCCCTCTGCTTCTCTGTGCAATGCAGGCAGATCATGGCTGGTGGGAGGAGCAAGAGGAAGCATTTCCTCAGTCTCCTCTCCCCCAGTGATCGAACTGCAACATTGTAACTTTGTAACAAGTTATAAGGTGAGAGGCTGCAGCAGGGGATGATCTTTGTGTGATTTGTGAACGCAACCAAGAACAGTCCAGGTAGCAAAGGTACAGGACTGTGTTATCTCTGAGCCGGTGTTCTATTACAAGCTCCAGCTCCTCGAAATCTCCAACTAGCTCACTGCCGGGTACTTGCAAGTTGGAGATTTCTAACCAGACGGCGTTAGACTGCAAAACACAAAGACTGACGGAGCTTCTGTAGCGCTGCATTTTAACAATATTCAGCAAACTCAACGAGTATTCTGAAACCGCTATGCGCGCAATGCGCACCTCAACTGTACAGAGCTCCAGTCTTTCTGAGCACCGGAAGTGAGGTAGTTGGAGATCTTGATGAGTTGGAGCTTACGATTGAACACCGGCATCTTAGTCCAGGAAGTAGATGGTGAGCCTTGGATGATGCTTGAACAAAGATGGTGCCCTCCTTCTTGGGAGAAAAGCAGATTTAGGCAATGTCGGGCACTGTCAGGGGGAGTACTGTGGTCTATGAGCGTTATTAACCACTTCCGGGCCGGCCGTAGTAAAAAAACGGCCGGCCCGTAGCTCTCTAGATCTGAGCGGGCGTCTTTAGACGTCCGCTCAGACACGCCCCCTCGCGCGCGCGGGAAACGGCAGAAATTAAAAAACAGTAAGCGGTGCCTATACACTGACATTGACGCATTACTTTACATGCATGTACTCCCATGAAACATATCTGACGTCAAGTCCACTTTAAATGTATCAGAAGTCTGACGATATAGATGAAAAGGTATTTGGAAAGATTCCATAGACTGATTACAGGCAGAGTTTTTATATTCGCCTGGAGGCGAGCTTTCATCCCTTGAGTCTCTCTTCCCAACTGTATCTTCTGTGCTCCCGGCCCTCCAACCTCACTCCAGAAACTCTATATCAGCTCTGGGACCTGCGGGACTGCCGACTCCTTCTACACCAGGGACTGAAAGACTCAAACAGGATGCAATGTGCTGCTGTAATGTGAGCCGGGACTTTTCCAAATGAAAGTGTCACCGCAGCTCTTTGCAGTGATTGCTTTTTATAAATGAAGCCTCGTCTTTCTTCAATGATCTGTACCAAATTTTGATTGCAAATGTTAAAGAATGAATCCGCCAACCCGATTCGATCTTAAAGTGCATGTCAGAGCAAAATAACAAAAACCTCTACAATACATACGCGTTTCCCAGTTTTATCACTTTAAAAGTACAGAGAAATGCCAAAAATTTAGTTTTTTTTTCTAAACTCCCTTTTTAATTTGACAACACTACCCCTCCCACCGAACTGCCTGGTGGACTACAGATCTCTGCCTATCCCTTGCCCCTCTCCGTCCTTCTCCAAATGCATACATGGGAATTCTTTCCCAGCAAAACAATTCTGCTGTCTTGACTCCAAACAGTCTGCCCGCACACTGTATGTAAGAAAAAAGCTCTTGGGAGATGTAGTTTTGGGGCACTGATTTCCCAGCTGCTGCTAATGCTAGAATTGGGAGGGACACTCTGGATGGTGTCCCGCCAAGCTCCTGGCAACCAGTGATGTCTGTAAGCTGGGTGGGAGACCAGACAGAGCTGCTGATGGCTCAGTCCAGCAACCCCCCTTCCCGCAACAACAAATCAGGTAGAACAACAGGTGACGAATAGTGTAGGGACAGCCCTGCCTTGACCCATTTCCTCCGGAGTGAAGCATGCACAGTGGGTTGGCTCATTGTGCACACTCCATGCGGCACATAAACTCGTAAGGGGTGCTGGGGGCCACTTTTGCTAGCTCATAAGTAAACTGGTTCACTCCCTTCAAACTAGTTCCCGAGTTATCTTGATTCCATTTTGTCATCTTTTTTCTCAAGTCGTCAGTGAAACGTCAAAACCTGTTTTATTGCGGCTTTTGGCCTTTCACGGGTGTTTTTGAATCGCTAATATTACCTTTTTATGTTTTCTTTTTGATGTGACATTTAAATGACATTTAAATAGCTGCCCATTAGACCCCCTAAATAATCGAAAAGTTCTGCCGCCAGCTCTCTCGATAATGAAACGCCGCGCCGAGCCAAAGTTACAAATTGGAAACAGAGTTACAGAGTGCACTTCTAAGAAACGTTCATCCTGTTTACTGTGGCGCTGCCCTTCGTGATGGACAGCTCTGTTGTCTTTTATGTCAGCAGAGGTTCCCTGGAGCTGAGTTGGGGCACTACAGGATGCCTCCACCCTCCTCGTGGAATGCTGCACAAACATCAAAGTGGAGCCGGAGGATGAAGAGATGAGTTTGCTGCGGTAATGAACTTTGGAATAGAATGGGGACCCGTAATCATGAAAAAATTCATCTTTTCTCGCTGTATCTCTGTTGAGCGTGGTCTTTTAGAGCTGCACTATGGCGCACCTAGGCGTTGGTTAGCGTTCGGATCGGTCATATACTCCGAGCACCAGAGACATTGACAGATTAGTCTAGCGATTGCTCGGCATGCTTTATGTATGTAAGAATTGTTCTGTATCGCTTATTTTGGTGCCCCTTGTCTAAGCGTTCGAGCGGTTTCACGCCTGCTGACTCTAAAAGTGCACAAGCCTTTCTACTTGGTTCATGTTTTGCACCCTGGCGATCCTGCTCCACTCTTTTTTTTTTAAACAGCTGGTACAAGTTGGTACAAGTGTTGGAGGCCTGTAGACGTCTTGGGGATTGATTTATAAATCTAATTGGTGGAAACTAGGGATGCACCGATACCGATACTAGTATCAGTGCCGATACCGAGTATTTGGGTGAGTACCCGTACTCGCCCAAATGCTCTGATACCTTCCCTGATACTGGAACTTCCGGTCAGAAAAAACATTCCTGTGACCAGCAGTGCCCTAGGGGACATGGAGACTGCTTCCTGGGCAACCGGGAAGCCGGGTGGCGAGTAATGACCCGCCTCCCAGCTACCTAATTGGCCGGGAAGCCTGTTCCATGCTGATTGGCTGGGAAGCCGGCTTTCCAGTCAATCGGCATGGAGCAGGCTTCCCAGACTATCATGAAGCCGGGAGGCGGATCATTACTATATATAGGAATATTTATTATTATTTATTTTATTTTTTGTAACTTTGGTTGCTTACCATTTCATTTTACAACCATCGGGGAAGGAAAAATAAAACATTTTCTGTACGTTAGTAGAGGGCTGGACAAATCCCAAGAGCCAGGCAGCGAAAATTGCCAGTAACAAAAATTATAGCGTCCGGCTTTTGTTGGCTTTATATTGTTTTCTATAGAAGCAGATGTTCTTTAAAAGTGTCTGTTGGAGATTAGATTGTACGGACTGGCTCCTCATTGATTATTCCATACACAGCGTACCATCGGTGCAAGGACGGCTCTCCCCAAGAATACCAGCACGCAGTAATTCCCATAGACATGTGTATGATGTGTCTACAAGTTCCTTTACAAGCTACATGCAGAGTAAATTTCCAGAGAAACATTTTGGACTACAAATGTCCGTACAAGAAGCAGCGATATTGGTCATAAAAAGTATCGAAACTCAAGAACAAAATAGTATCTATTGCAGCTTACCCAGGGCCGATGCTGCCACTAGGCAAACTAGGCAGCCGCCTAGGGCGCAGCCTCGAATACTCACCCGAACTCACCACTGTGCCCCCATCTGTTTAAAATTGCAAACACCAATAGCAGGCTGGCTATTGTATCCGCTCACTGAGCAGAGGAGCGGAACTGAGAGACAACTTTCTCTCTCAGGTCCACTCATCTACTCAGTGGGGGGAGGGGGGGTTTCAATAGCCAGTCTACAATTGGCTATTTCAAATAAAATAGCCCATAGCAGCTCAGCTATTGCTTCCAGCTGAAGCTAGCCGGCAGAAGAATGGGGCCGCACGGGAGGGATTGGGGGTTGCGCCGCGGGAGAGGGGCTGGGGGGTGCAAGTAGCTGGTCTTGCCTAGGGTGCAAACTCCATTTGGTGAGTACCCACCCAAGGGGGGCTGTCGGACCACCGCTACGAAATATATACCACCATCAATATATATCATTAACAACTTCCTTTGTACACGTTTTTTACGTTTATTTTTCGTTGACCAATTTATTCCAATTTTTTAATATATATTTTTTGCACGGATCGTTTACATATTGTGACCTATTCGAGGTCTTTACACAGTGGTTGAAATTTTTTATTGTCCCAATGATTTTCTGTTTTTCCACAGCACTATTGTACTATTAATTTTATTTTATATATATTTCTTTTATGATTCTATGTAAGACATATCACTTGTTTTAGGGCTAGACCACCTAAACCTAAAATTTCACTATATCACTTGGTTATACTAAGTTTCATATTAGTTACACCTTTAGCGCTTTGATATATATTTTTCTCAAAATAGTCTAGCACCGGCCCTGAGCTTACCAGTCCTTGGATGTGGTGACTGCATTACTCTTCTCTTTTCCCTGCTGTTTTCTCTTTATTTTCACCTGGTGTTCCTGCCAATAACACATCACCACGACGACGATGCTCATTTATTGCACTGTATCTATGCAGGAGCAATGTTGTCACCCTAGGACAGAAAGCGTGCTTGTATTACTGAACACCACCCTCTCTAATGTCCATAACATAGGGGAATGGTCTCTATAGTTATAGAAAGTGTGCGTGGACTACTGAACACCACCCTCTCTAATGTTTTAACATTTTGCCCGGAGTTTTTCTTCAAATGGAATTTGTAGAGTGTTACTGTTACTTTGTTCATTACACAAGATACAGGTTCAGTTTATTTTCTAAGGAGTGCGCTTTTATATTTTATGACCAAATTTGGTTGTGCAGAATCACTGTGTTTAAATAGTAAAATCAGCAACAAGACTTCTCCACCACGGGTAAAAGAATCAGCTTTCAGCATAGAAAAGAACTCCCCAGAACCGGGGCAGTGTTGTATAGACGGGATGGGGCTGAGACTGCTTTGTTAAAGTGACCCTGTCAGCGCAGAGGCATTTGGATAGAACTGCATATGTGCTAAAAGGTGAATTACTGTACAG
This sequence comes from Nanorana parkeri, assembly GCF_000935625.1. NCBI lineage: Eukaryota > Metazoa > Chordata > Amphibia > Anura > Dicroglossidae > Nanorana > Nanorana parkeri. Next base: position 303,911 of record NW_017307688.1, read on the forward strand.
TACTTACCTTTCCGGTGGCCTGTTTACTGACACGCTGGTTCCTTGCTGTATTCCACGTTTTTGAGTGTGTGGAATACCCGCTTCCCTGCCGCATACTGTGGGTTTCACTGCCGTCTCATACATTACTACAGGTCGTATGCGCCAGTTGGTGACACTACAGCATGCAGTGGGGGAAACTGTATTCAGCCCATCTGACAACTTGAATACCTGCAGAAGTTAGCAATACAGCCGACTGGCAACAGAAAGGTAAGAATAGTGATTCTTCTTTTAGCAGGTATAAAATTCTATGTGTGACCCCGTACTCAAGCTATTTACTAGGAGAAACCCTTCATATGCCCCCAGTGGGAGGAATGTCCTTTACATTGGTGGTTGGGGAAAGAATACGCCTTACGTTGGTGGTTGGGGAAAGAATACGCCTTACGTTGGTGGTTGGGGAAAGAATACGCCTTACATTGGTGGTTGGGGAAAGAATACGCCTTACATTGGTGGTTGGGGAAAGAATACGCCTTACATTGGTGGTTGGGGAAAGAATACGCCTTACATTGGTGGTTGGGGAAAGAATACGCCTTACATTGGTGGTTGGGGAAAGAATACGCCTTACATTGGTGGTTGGGGAAAGAATACGCCTTACATTGGTGGTTGGGGAAAGAATACGCCTTACATTGGTGGTTGGGGAAAGAATACGCCTTACATTGGTGGTTGGGGAAAGAATACGCCTTACATTGGTGGTTGGGGAAAGAATACGCCTTACATTGGTGGTTGGGGAAAGAATACGCCTTACATTGGTGGTTGGGGAAAGAATACGCCTTACATTGGTGGTTGGGGAAAGAATACGCCTTACATTGGTGGTTGGGGAAAGAATACGCCTTACATTGGTGGTTGGGGAAAGAATACGCCTTACATTGGTGGTTGGGGAAAGAATACGCCTTACATTGGTGGTTGGGGAAAGAATACGCCTTACATTGGTGGTTGGGGAAAGAATACGCCTTACATTGGTGGTTGGGGAAAGAATACGCCTTACATTGGTGGTTGGGGAAAGAATACGCCTTACATTGGTGGTTGGGGAAAGAATACGCCTTACATTGGTGGTTGGGGAAAGAATACGCCTTACATTGGTGGTTGGGGAAAGAATACGCCTTACATTGGTGGTTGGGGAAAGAATACGCCTTACATTGGTGGTTGGGGAAAGAATACGCCTTACATTGGTGGTTGGGGAAAGAATACGCCTTACATTGGTGGTTGGGGAAAGAATACGCCTTACATTGGTGGTTGGGGAAAGAATACGCCTTACATTGGTGGTTGGGGAAAGAATACGCCTTACATTGGTGGTTGGGGAAAGAATACGCCTTACATTGGTGGTTGGGGAAAGAATACGCCTTACATTGGTGGTTGGGGAAAGAATACGCCTTACATTGGTGGTTGGGGAAAGAATACGCCTTACATTGGTGGTTGGGGAAAGAATACGCCTTACATTGGTGGTTGGGGAAAGAATACGCCTTACATTGGTGGTTGGGGAAAGAATACGCCTTACATTGGTGGTTGGGGAAAGAATACGCCTTACATTGGTGGTTGGGGAAAGAATACGCCTTACATTGGTGGTTGGGGAAAGAATACGCCTTACATTGGTGGTTGGGGAAAGAATACGCCTTACATTGGTGGTTGGGGAAAGAATACGCCTTACATTGGTGGTTGGGGAAAGAATACGCCTTACATTGGTGGTTGGGGAAAGAATACGCCTTACATTGGTGGTTGGGGAAAGAATACGCCTTACATTGGTGGTTGGGGAAAGAATACGCCTTACATTGGTGGTTGGGGAAAGAATACGCCTTACATTGGTGGTTGGGGAAAGAATACGCCTTACATTGGTGGTTGGGGAAAGAATACGCCTTACATTGGTGGTTGGGGAAAGAATACGCCTTACATTGGTGGTTGGGGAAAGAATACGCCTTACATTGGTGGTTGGGGAAAGAATACGCCTTACATTGGTGGTTGGGGAAAGAATACGCCTTACATTGGTGGTTGGGGAAAGAATACGCCTTACATTGGTGGTTGGGGAAAGAATACGCCTTACATTGGTGGTTGGGGAAAGAATACGCCTTACATTGGTGGTTGGGGAAAGAATACGCCTTACATTGGTGGTTGGGGAAAGAATACGCCTTACATTGGTGGTTGGGGAAAGAATACGCCTTACATTGGTGGTTGGGGAAAGAATACGCCTTACATTGGTGGTTGGGGAAAGAATACGCCTTACATTGGTGGTTGGGGAAAGAATACGCCTTACATTGGTGGTTGGGGAAAGAATACGCCTTACATTGGTGGTTGGGGAAAGAATACGCCTTACATTGGTGGTTGGGGAAAGAATACGCCTTACATTGGTGGTTGGGGAAAGAATACGCCTTACATTGGTGGTTGGGGAAAGAATACGCCTTACATTGGTGGTTGGGGAAAGAATACGCCTTACATTGGTGGTTGGGGAAAGAATACGCCTTACATTGGTGGTTGGGGAAAGAATACGCCTTACATTGGTGGTTGGGGAAAGAATACGCCTTACATTGGTGGTTGGGGAAAGAATACGCCTTACATTGGTGGTTGGGGAAAGAATACGCCTTACATTGGTGGTTGGGGAAAGAATACGCCTTACATTGGTGGTTGGGGAAAGAATACGCCTTACATTGGTGGTTGGGGAAAGAATACGCCTTACATTGGTGGTTGGGGAAAGAATACGCCTTACATTGGTGGTTGGGGAAAGAATACGCCTTACATTGGTGGTTGGGGAAAGAATACGCCTTACATTGGTGGTTGGGGAAAGAATACGCCTTACATTGGTGGTTGGGGAAAGAATACGCCTTACATTGGTGGTTGGGGAAAGAATACGCCTTACATTGGTGGTTGGGGAAAGAATACGCCTTACATTGGTGGTTGGGGAAAGAATACGCCTTACATTGGTGGTTGGGGAAAGAATACGCCTTACATTGGTGGTTGGGGAAAGAATACGCCTTACATTGGTGGTTGGGGAAAGAATACGCCTTACATTGGTGGTTGGGGAAAGAATACGCCTTGCATTGGTGGTTGGGGAAAGAATACGCCTTGCATTGGTGGTTGGGGAAAGAATACGCCTTACATTGGTGGTTGGGGAAAGAATACGCCTTACATTGGTGGTTGGGGAAAGAATACGCCTTACATTGGTGGTTGGGGAAAGAATACGCCTTACATTGGTGGTCAGTGGGAAGAATGGCCCCTACATGAGTGGTCAGTTTTGAAGAATACCCCTTACATGGATGGTCAGTAGAGGGAATGGTCCTTACATTGGTGGTCAGTGGGAAGAATGCCCCTTGCATGGGTGGTCAGTGGGAAGAATGCCCCCTACATGGCAGGTCAGTGGGAAGAATGCCCCTTATGTTGGTGGTCAGTGGGAAGAATGCCCCTTATGTTGGTGGTCAGTGGGAAGAATGCCCCTTATGTTGGTGGTCAGTGGGAAGAATGCCCCTTATGTTGGTGGTCAGTGGGAAGAATGCCCCTTACATGGGTGGTCAGTGGAAGAATGTTCCCTACATGGGTGGTCAGTGGAAGAATGTTCCCTACATGGCTGGTTAGTGGGAAGAATGCCCCTTACATTAGTGGTCAGTGGGAAGAATCCCCCTTACATGGGTGGTCAGTGGAAGAATGTTCCCTACATGGCTGGTTAGTGGGAAGAATTCCACCCTTACAAATGGCCAATAGGATGTATATCACAATCAGAACTTGCTGATTGCTCAAGGAGCCCTTACCAACATTTGGAGCCCTTACCAGTGTTGTCGCCCTGTTACAGGAAGTGTAAAATTAAGAGATCTACTGTCAGGATCAAGAGTTGATAAAACTATGCTACAGGGGAACTCCGAAGAACAAAGACTGCTTAGGTGTTGATAGTGACAGACTGAACTTATGTCATTTTTTCATGTTGCCCATAGTTCCACTTTAAAATAAAGATCTTGATCTTTTTGTTTAAGCCTTGTTCTTGAGCCCACTGTGTTCGTATTCCAATTATCTGTCTAGACACCTTGCTCACATTCATGAAGTACAGACTGGGAATGATTCCGTTTCCAGCTCCACAGCGACCAATCAGTTTCCAGTCTTCATATTCCTTTCCGCTCTAGAAAACTGATAGCTGTAATCTGATTGGCTACCACGTACAATTCACTTTTTACGGGCTATTATGGTTAATAAATAGTTACATACTTTCTGTAATATGAGTCAGTGACCACATTACCTCATTATTAAGAGCTGTCTGGCCTGCTTCTCATCTACACTGCTGCCATGACATAGTGGAAACCTTTGTCTACACTGATTTAAAGTGAACATGTACTTTACCTATACTAAGCAAAGTAACAGGTTCAGATTACAGGAGGGCAGGGCCTCCATTAGAAATCATGGGGTCCATGCAAGCATACTCACTAATACTCACTGCATAGATCATTATTATTATTATTATTATTATACAGGATTTATATAGCACCAACAGTTTGCGCACCGCTTTTATAGCTAGAAGGAGCCAGCAGATTAGGAGAGTCAAGGAGCTGCTAATAGATGAGATTGACATTAAATTGAGGAGGCATTTGGCTCTTTGTATGCACTTCCGCACTGTGCCTCGGGCACTCGGTCGATCCCTTGCAAGGTGGTGCCAGTAGGAAAGATATGGCGGG
>NW_017307688.1:312860-334191 GCF_000935625.1 Nanorana parkeri
GGTCAGTGGGAAGAATGCCCCTTATGTTGGTGGTCAGTGGGAAGAATGCCCCTTATGTTGGTGGTCAGTGGGAAGAATGCCCCTTATGTTGGTGGTCAGTGGGAAGAATGCCCCTTATGTTGGTGGTCAGTGGGAAGAATGCCCCTTATGTTGGTGGTCAGTGGGAAGAATGCCCCTTACATGGGTGGTCAGTGGAAGAATGTTCCCTACATGGGTGGTCAGTGGAAGAATGTTCCCTACATGGCTGGTTAGTGGGAAGAATGCCCCTTACATTAGTGGTCAGTGGGAAGAATCCCCCTTACATGGGTGGTCAGTGGAAGAATGTTCCCTACATGGCTGGTTAGTGGGAAGAATTCCACCCTTACAAATGGCCAATAGGATGTATATCACAATCAGAACTTGCTGATTGCTCAAGGAGCCCTTACCAACATTTGGAGCCCTTACCAGTGTTGTCGCCCTGTTACAGGAAGTGTAAAATTAAGAGATCTACTGTCAGGATCAAGAGTTGATAAAACTATGCTACAGGGGAACTCCGAAGAACAAAGACTGCTTAGGTGTTGATAGTGACAGACTGAACTTATGTCATTTTTTCATGTTGCCCATAGTTCCACTTTAAAATAAAGATCTTGATCTTTTTGTTTAAGCCTTGTTCTTGAGCCCACTGTGTTCGTATTCCAATTATCTGTCTAGACACCTTGCTCACATTCATGAAGTACAGACTGGGAATGATTCCGTTTCCAGCTCCACAGCGACCAATCAGTTTCCAGTCTTCATATTCCTTTCCGCTCTAGAAAACTGATAGCTGTAATCTGATTGGCTACCACGTACAATTCACTTTTTACGGGCTATTATGGTTAATAAATAGTTACATACTTTCTGTAATATGAGTCAGTGACCACATTACCTCATTATTAAGAGCTGTCTGGCCTGCTTCTCATCTACACTGCTGCCATGACATAGTGGAAACCTTTGTCTACACTGATTTAAAGTGAACATGTACTTTACCTATACTAAGCAAAGTAACAGGTTCAGATTACAGGAGGGCAGGGCCTCCATTAGAAATCATGGGGTCCATGCAAGCATACTCACTAATACTCACTGCATAGATCATTATTATTATTATTATTATTATACAGGATTTATATAGCACCAACAGTTTGCGCACCGCTTTTATAGCTAGAAGGAGCCAGCAGATTAGGAGAGTCAAGGAGCTGCTAATAGATGAGATTGACATTAAATTGAGGAGGCATTTGGCTCTTTGTATGCACTTCCGCACTGTGCCTCGGGCACTCGGTCGATCCCTTGCAAGGTGGTGCCAGTAGGAAAGATATGGCAGGGGGAGGCCCCCCTACTAAGCTGATGGGGCCCAGGTCCGGTATGGGAGTGCTGCCTGTATCCCCTTTTTGGCTGCCCTGCAGGAAGAGATCATAAGGATCCGGCACTTGACTTCCTCTGGCTATCCCAACATCCATTAGTTCTTCAAATATTGAGTATTATTATTAATATTAATCATATTTAATCTCTCCAGCCAGCAGGTGAAGTTTGGAGTTGCTGTTTACATGTCTGTTTACCAAGTGTAGTAAAACATTTCCTGTTTGCATAGAGCTCTAGCTCAAGTTGTTATATACCTACAAAAGTGAATTGCTCACCACAGTTATCAGATGGTTCAGTCTAAAGGAAAGACTGCGTGTCTGAAGGAGAGATGCCTCTGCTTTGCGGTCTCTAGCTAATGCATAGTTCTCTTGGATTCCTTTTTCATGCATAAAACATTTATTAGGAAACATTGCATACATACAATAAAATAAAACCACCATGGTATCCTGTCTTTCCTTACAAAGCAGTTACTTTTATTCTATGGCAACTACACTCTTCTCTCTGCTCTGTGATCAGCTCTACTTTCCCAAACCAGTCCTCATTTTCTTCCCTGGAGCCTCTCTCCAATAGCTATGGTATGGATTGTAGGGGGACCCTCTCTGACCCAACCACTGCCCATGCAAGGGGACCTTCATTGTTATTTCCTTTCTAATTGTTTGGGTTGTATTGTTCCCTTTTTAAAGTTGACTTTTCAGTAACCGTACAAGTACAAGTCTGCATGACTACATTGTGCATATGGCACGATATACATCAACAGTATTTTTGGGGGTAAAAAACCCCCCAAAAACAAAGCTCCCAGTTTTATCATTATAAAACCATCCTTGAGCACCAGGGAGCTAATACAAGTTCCCAAACTTCCGTGGTTAGTCCAATTAGTTCGAGTGTGGTCCCAAAAATAAAAAACATCAAATTGTGGAGGTAAATGAAATGGCGTGTATTTACGCCATTTCATTTACCTCCACAATTTGATGTTTTTTATTTTTGGGGCCACACTCGAACTAATTGGACTAACCACGGAAGTTTGGGAACTTGTATTAGCTCCCAGTTTTCCAGCCCCCCCTTCCCCCCCGCTTACAAGGTTCAGCGAAAAATCGCCCTGTTCCCTACTCGGCTTGCAGCGCTTCTCCCTTCCCTTCTCTGTTTAACTTACTCTTCGGTTGGACACCCCGGTCCATACGCTTTTGAAGCTGCTCAAACCGTACAAGGAAACTCAACATATCTCCAATTTAACCCCTCAAGTATAGCGCTGTATCCTGGCATGCTGTCCTTTTTAACTTTCCATCCTTGAGCACCAGCCCATTGACCTTGCCTAGGTTGAGATGATGTCATCAGTCTCCTGCAGATGAGAGTTTTCTCAGTCTCCACTCTCTCCCAGTCATTCTGCAACATTGTATCTTTGTAGAAAGTCACAAGGTGAGAGGCTGCAAGGGGTGCTGGTCTGTTTTAGGCTAGGTTCACACCTGCACTACACCGCACCACACCCGGGTTGTGCAATCGTGTGCTAGTGTACACAGCGATTGCTGCGCGGCCCCATTGATTTCAATGGGGTGACATCCACGCGGCAATCCCTAAAAAAAAAAAAAAAGAAAGTGCAAGTACCTTTTTTTTGCGACATATGACGCACAGCCTTTTCACTTGCTTGGGCGACATCGCGGCAGGAAACCACATGATCCGCCTGGCGCGACTGGGGTGCCATGAGAAAATCATGGAACCACAGCGCGATCGGTTCACACCTTGGCAACTCCTGACCACGCGGTGAGGTGTTGCCTAGGTGTGAACCTAGCCTAAGGCTCCCAATACAGGAGGCATTTGTATCCACAAGCTGACCCTTGCACTACATAACTCATTGGTAGACCCAAAGGAAATTGTAAAATCAGATTAAAATGTGGGTGGGGAGCTTTACATATGTGGTGACCCCGGATGATGCCTCAACAAAGATGGTGCCAAAGATGATAAATGGTGGCATTGTCCAAGGGGGTTCTGTGATCTCTGTGAGGTGATAAAAATGTACCTAGTAGTGTTACAAGTACACAATACTTAACATGTTGCACTTCACATTTAAACATCTCTCTCATGTTAGGTCCACTTTAAGTAAAAGAAACAGGTCACCAGCACTCGTTGAGAATAAATATGTCCTTTTTTAATGGACAATTGTGTCACTACAATCAACAGAGCCGACGTTTCGGGGCCGCACAGGGTCCCTTCTTCAAGGCAGTAAAATTGTGAAAGTAAAATTGTGAATAAAATTGTGATGTCACAAGAAGGGACCCTGTGCGGCCCCGAAACGTCGGCTCTGTTGATTGTAGTGACACAATTGTCCATTAAAAAAGGACATATTTATTCTAAACGAGTGCTGGTGACCTGTTTCTTTTAATTCGTATTTTGCACGGTGCCATCCGTGATAGTCATTGCGAGCACCACTGTTCTTATTTGGCCAGGACTGCTGTAAGGTGTGCGGAGAGGACCCCCACCACCTGAAAACAGGTCCACTTTAAGGACACTGTTCTCTTATTCAGTTAATTAAATTAACTTGGCCAACAATCCAGCTGGCAATTAGCTCCTTCTTTCGCCCTCTGTGCCCCGCAGATAGATGAGTGAGAGATACATCACAGTGAACATTGTGTAAATTTCAGCCTATTTTGACCACTAATGAATGTAGATAGAAAAATAACAGGATGTTCCGAGGTAAATGAAGCTCTCCGCAATTAACCGATTCATTGAATTTCAATATCAATTATGCCCGTGTTCTTGTGTATGCGCGGCAATACAAAGCAGGCGCGGTGCCCCTGGCCTGTCCCTACCTCTAAAACTCCACCGAACGCCATGTCCTTGGGATAAGATAGCACCAATTAAAGCCATTTAATGAGGCCTGCATGCAAATGAGGCTGATGCATATGTATGAGTCGTGCGCTGGTCCTCTGTTGCCTTAATTTAAATAATCTTATTGTAAGGCAATTGTCTTTTTAATTGGTTCCATTGCACATGCACGGGGTGTTTATTATGTTTCCTTTTTTTTTCCACTTCCAGGAAGAACACTGAAGAGCTCAAGAATGTACCTGTGACCTCGCTGTTCTCCGAGGGGATAACTTGAGAGGACTGGACATTAACATTGGACTGGCAGAGGTGACCCTTGTAAGTAATTTTTTTATTTTTGTATATTTCCTCAGCTAAATGGAGTCTTAGAGCTACAGACGGCTAACCTAATTACATACAGTACCATACAAACACCTAACCTAATTACATACCATATATGTGAATTGCTTTGCCTGCCACAAAATTTGTAATTGACAGTTTTGTAATTAACAAAGACAGAGAAGAGAACACGCCACAATAACTAATAAAAGTCCAGAATAATTTATTGTTTAAAGGATCCATTATTATTCCAACACGGATCGAACCCCCCCCCCCTTCATCAAGGCTTAAAGATGACTCCAAGATCGTTTGAAAATCTAACCATTACTTCTTGTCCTTTGCCATAGTACAAACAAGCATGTTTTTTAGGTGACCTATACATCATTTTTGTTATGATTACCTTTTTAATGTTCAAGACGGGGGAAAAAGCACCTATGCATGGGCTCACTTGCTTTTACTGTTGGGTGCTACTGTATGAAACTAAAATTCTTATCATGCACTTTGAATTATTTCCTTTAATGGGTGTGAATGTGGACAGGATACAAGCAGGTGTCAAAGGGCATGACAGACCGCAAGTCCACTGGCCTATCAGTCATGGTGTTATGTCATTGTGAGCGGGACAGACCGGGAGCCTTCTGACCTGTCGGACATAATGTTATGTCATAATGGGTGGGACAGACCGGAAGTCTCCTGGCCTGTCAGTCATGGTGTTATGTCATTGTGAGCGGGTCACAATGGGGGGTTCTGACCTGTCAGTCATAGTGGTATTTCACTGTGGGTGGGGCAGACCAGGAGTCTCCTTGACTGTTCTTCATGGTGGTATATCATAATGGGTGGGGCAGACTGGAAGCCTAATGGCCTGTCAGTCATGGTGTCATGTCATCATGGGCGGGACAGACCAGGAGTCTTCTTACCCGTCATTCATGACGGTATGTCATAATGGGTGGCACAGAGCGGACGTCTCCTGGCCTGTCGGTCAAAGTGGTATTTCATTGTGGGTGGGACAGATCCAGGAGTCTAGTGACTTGTCAGTTATGGTATCATGTCATCGTGGGTGAGACAGTCCAGGAGTCTCCTGGAATGTTATTCATGGTGGTATGTCATTGTGGGCAGAGCAGACCGGGAGCTTGAGATGGTCAGGTCCCACGACTACATCCAGTGGTGATGTAATTATGTCGCCACTGGTAAAAGAAGAATTAAGAGGGGATGTTATCCAACCGCCTGGGGAAGGAGCAGGCGCAGTGGCAACCAATCGTATATGCGGGGAATGAGGTACACTGAGACCTAATCATGAAGGAATCTCTGAGTTGTTTTGCAGTGCCTGCAGCATTGACTTCACAATAAATATTTGCTGAAAGGTAAGAAATGACCTTTCTAACAATGCGTAAAGTTTTTGCTCAAAGTTCAGCTTTAAAGCATATCGAAATCCAAAACCGAAATTTAATATAGTGCAGATTAACTGTCCTTAGATGTGGTGGCTTGATTAGATTTCTGTTTTCTGGCTTTTCCCCTTTTTATTTTTACCTATGAATTCTGGAAAGGACACGCTTCCTGTCCCTGGTCGGCTACACTTATCCCTTCTATATATCTAAGGAGAAAACCATGGTTGTCACCCAGGCTGGACTGCTAAAATGTCTTCCTTTGTTCATCTCCATCACATGAGTAATGGAGATTGGTAGTTTACAGAAGAAATATAACACTTTGTTTTCTTTTAAAGTAGTATAAAACGCTCACTAATAAATCCAAACCAAATATACATCGTCCAGCAAAGTATTTCTTTGCATTTTTGCCTAAGCATTTACAGTCATCATGTTTCCAACCATCTCCCAACTCTCTCAGCTCAGCTTCCCTGATCTTCCTGTCCAGTATAAGATTATAATGGACAGAGCAGTCTCCAGCAGCTGTCCTTCTACTAGTTTGGAGAAAGGAGAAAATAGGAGGGAGCAGAGGATGGGCTTGCCTTGCTGTGTATGTGGAGACACACGCAGCTTACTAGCACACACAAGGGTGGCTTCTTAGGACCCTGAAATAGAAAGGAAAACAGGATATCAGGGCCAGTGCTCAGGGGACCAGCTGATTCTGCAGGAAGCTAAAACATTTAAACATCATTTTAAATTTTAATCAGCATTCGAAATCGCGCTTAAAAACCTTTTGACTTTAATATCACTTTAAGTTCAGCTCCCAGGAAGTGACAAGCACATGGCATTTTTCTGATGGGATCAACAGCTATTTTGTGTACTTGCTGAAAATTGCTGTACAAAGGAAACCAATGCAGCCACTACATCCAAGGACTGGTAAGCTGCAATATATATATGACATTTTTGTTCTTGGGTGTGCAGGGATCCCAACCTGAAAAGAAGCCATTTCAGGGAGGTGTCCTTCTCATTTCAGGGAGGTGCCCTCTACGCCCCCCCATCCGCGGAGGGGGGTTAGGGGGGCTGGGAGAGAGCACCCCCCTGAAATGATGGCAGATAGCACAGGAAGCAATAGCTTCTTTGCTATCTGCAAGTTTTTTTTTCTGATTTAGTTTTTAGTATTCTGACAGTTGCAGTCGTCAGAATATTTAAAAAAAAAGGCATAAGAATGCATAGCTAGATTCCTATTGGCTATTGCACTTTGCAATAGCCAATAGCAAACTAGCTATTGCACCCGCCCTCTGCTGCTTTCAATCTCCAGAAGAGGACCTGATAGAAAAATTCAGGTCCCCCTCTGCTGATTGACAGCAGCAGTGGGCGGGTACATTACCTAGTTTGCTATTGGCTATTGCAAAGTGCAATAGCCAATAGGAATCTAGCTATGGATTTGTATGCCTTTTTGTTTCTTTTCTGACTGACGGTCGGGCCGCGGCTCCTGTCCCGATGTCAGAAAAGAAAAAAACGATCGCAGGGAAAGGTTTATCTGCTCGATCGAGCAGATAAACCTTTCCGGGAGGAAGTGTTTCTCTCCCGGGCGGCCAGGAGCCGCTATCCAATAGCGGGAGACTCCCGGAGCATCCGGGAGAGTTGGGATGTCTGGGTGTGAGTGACAGCGGGGCCAGGAAAAGAGGCACCACAGTGCTAATGCTAACGTGGCACACATGGGCTTTGTTGTAGTATTATTATTATACAGGATTTATATGGCGCCAACAGCTTGCGCAGCACTTTACAATATAAGGAAGACATTACAATCACAATACAATTCAAGACAAGATGGTGTATGCAGGCGCAATGGCTCTTGGGAGATGTAGTCAGTGTAGAGCAGTGCACGTGACCCTAATACATGTGCACTGCTTGTACCTCAAAACTGGAAATTCTTGGAAAGCTCTTCCATGGATAGCGGGGTGATGGGAAGAATCGTTTTTTATATTATAAATAAAGCAACTCTTAATTTTAATGTTGTTGTATTGGAAACTTTTTTCTACCTTTTGAGGGTTTGGTGACACTTTGTACCCTAAACCAGCTGTAAGATAACCGGCTCAATTCACAAAGCTTCAACACAAGGATAAGAAGCTTTATGTTCTCCAGACGAGTGACGCTTGCAGGCTTCATGCATCCGAAATGTTTTGTGTTTTCTATTTGATTTTTTTTTTTCTCTTTGCATACTTACCCTCGGTAAACTGAGTAAAATGACAGTTTAAAGCCATTGGGGAATGCCGCTTATTACAATTTCACAATTCACCAAAGCATCAAAGCCGCTTTAATTAGCGAAAACTGGAGCTGGTGAATATTTATAACATTTTTTGTGCGGATCTGGCCTCCCGGTTGCATGCAAAATAATTACTGCTCATCTATCCCGAGCCCCGTGGATGGATCACCTCCTTCTAGAGCCGACAGGCTGTGCCGGTGACTTTGCTTAGCAACTACTTGTTGACCTTGAATATTATACAATAATTATCCAGCATTTAGTTTTCTTTCATTGTTGTAGGATTATTTTTAGCTTGTGTTTTAAGAATGTATTATTTTCCATGCATGGTAACAATGCTCCTGAAAATAAAGGCGTGCTACAGTCATGAATGAAATTAAACCGAACAATGCATGCAAGGGAATTCAATAATGCACCCGTCAAAGGTCAGCGTTTTCACCCAATCATAGCTGGACATAGCCAGGGCACTGTCGTTGCTACAATGAACTTTGTTGTTGCAAATCTGATTTTCTTGGAATACTAGCTGGTGAGCCTGGTGAATATTCAAAGCCAGGTATACCTGCATCCACCCATTCTAGCCCACTGCTGTTTCTCTGAAGTTGTATGAAATCATGAGACCAGCATAAAACACTTGGAGAAGTTGGCTAAACTACAATGAATTACCTTAAGCTCAGGTGAAAGCTAGCCCGTAAAACTTTTCCCCATATACAGGTACACCTTGTATTATATCCACACATATAGTTTCTTCAAATTGGTTATTTTTAGTACTCATGATGTGTTGCACCCATTTGTAGTCATGCGTAGTCGGGAGTCTTGGCATCCTTGATGGTGCCGTAATCAGCTCAGTCTTTAAACTGGGGCAAAAGGGGCAGTTGCCTTGGGCCAAGTCATTGTTTTGGGACCCAAAGCAGATGCCCCCTGAGCGCGCAAAAGATACACATGTGGCACTGTTCTGTTTACCATGCAATCTGCATCACATAGTGATGCTCCACCCCTGCTGTACATCACGTAGCATGACCACATGACATCTCATGTGGGTTCAAGTCTTGCGCAGGGTCAAATCTCCCTCTGACCTCTCCTCCTATCTGCCGGTCAGGTAGGGGGCATGGTGGGGAGGGGGTGGGGTGTGACGGGGGCCAAAAAAAGTTTGCCCAGGGTCCAATCAATATTAAAGAAAAGCCCTGGCCGTGATCTGCAAAGCACCTCTCCATGATGATGTCACACCCAATCTCCGGCATCCGTGCCCACACTCATGAAACCTTGTTCGCTCACAGCCACCGTTAACAGTTTGGCTTGGCTTGGCTTTATTTTTCTGAGCACAACCATCCCCATGGAATTTGACATTGATGTTCAAGGTGAATCTTTCCATAAAGTCTGCACCAGAACTGATAAAAGATGGTGCCAGCTTTGGCTAGAATGAGACTTGTGCAGTTGGTTATACACAGTATAACCAGTGATCCATTTAAATTGGATTGGCATGCATGATATCGGGGACTTGACTTGTATGATTTTAACTTTTTTTAACCAATTAACTGCTGAGTTTAATTCCTGACTTCAGCACAGATTTCGAGTTTTCAGTCCCAATGACGAGTCCTGGTTCAATCTGCTGCCTGGAGCTGGTCTTTAAAGTGTACCATTGACCTATACACAGTAGCATATGATCTCTAACTATGGTGGCAGCCTTATTTACCCATTGTATGTCTTTGCTTCCTGCTTAGCATACAGCAGTAAAAGAAATGACATAAGCCGCCTAAACTGTCTCTCTCTCTCTCTCTCTCTCTCTCTCTCTGTCTCTCTCGTCTCTCTGTCTGTCTCTCTCTCTCTCTCTCTCTCTCTCTCTCTCGATATATCTATCTATATAGATATACACTGTATATGTGTATGTATATAGAGAAGCACAAGGAGAGTAGAACACACTGTGCCTGCTGCATATGCAGGTGTCACATGCCAGCTCTATATCGGGAGGTAAACAATCATTTAATCGCGTAGCTCATGGTCTTCTCCCTGCAGAGAGTAGTGACTGTCAGTCATTGCCCTCCCCTGCAGGGATTCCCTCCCCTCCCCTCTCCATTCCTCCAGTGCTCATTTGGGGGCAGACATGGAGGGGGCGGGGACAGCTGGCTCTGGCTCTAGAGAGGCAGAACCAGCTATCAATTAGGCAGCCAGGTGGGTCCTGCCAATATTGTTGGGATCTTTCCCTGCTGTGGCGCGGCTCTGCGCTATCAGCTGATTGCGGGCATTAGGTTTGGCTTTACTTCTCTATTAATGATATATTAATGATTACAGAGCTGCATTCATTTGTGTCTTTTATATCTGCCCAGAGTTTATCTTTAATTTTGCAGCACTCCACCATTCTGGCATCCAGAGAGCTGAGTGTTCCTTTGCGATAATTCACAGAGGGAAGATTTTTTTTGTGGAGCAGTTTGGAGAAGTAATGACAGCAATTTGGGGATGCGTGAAATGATTCATTGTATCAGTCTTTTTTTGAAATCAGTATCTATTGTGTTGAAGAGCTTAACTCTGCAGAACTAAGCAGCACTCCAGCAGTTTACGCTTTTTGTGCCAGAGGAGTTTGTAACAAGTTTTTTCTTTTTTACTTAAAGGTACAGCTCAGTTAAAATGTATGTCAACCCTAACAATGAACTTCTCTTGTATGGACTTTTGGTCTCTTTTATATAAACCTTTGAAACTGTTTTATTATATTAGTTTTAATATGTGCATAAAGAACCTGTTGGTCTTTTGAGCTGATATAATCTCTCACCTCATAGTTCTCCTTTAATGATAGGCAATATTAGAGCCTCTTGTGTATACATTTCTGATGTCTCAAAGTTTTTCACTGCTGACAGTCAGGCTCAAGAAATCTTTGGAATCTGGTTGAGGATACAGCAAGCTGAATGATGAGAAGTTACACAGCACAGGCTGAAAGCAGACCCACCCATCTCACATGGCAGAAATTTGCTGGAATAAGTTGCAGCAGATTAAATGTAACTCAAAATTTGCACACAATTGGTTCTTCTTTCTCTGAAATTTTGTTTTGCCATTATGTCATCTGGCTGGATATTGCCTGTTGGGCAATGCCCACATGTTTGACCATCAGATCATCTACAGGGCCACCTTTAGTGCAGTGGTTACCCCCCTGTTCAAACAGGAAGTTAAAGAATGGTCAGCTGTGGAAAAGCTATGTGTTTTTTTGTTTGCTTTCTGCTTTATTCCACATTCATTGTCAGGTAACAGAAGTAGATTGTCTGCAAAATAAATCTTAAATATAATTTCTAGCCTGCCCAACACAAAGTAGACAAAGTCTATTTCTAGCCCAAATACTCTTCATGAAGCTGTTCTTGTGAAAGATGCAATCAAACAGCATCTCTTGGTAGAGCAACATGCTCCTCTCCTTATGTTTGCAGTGGTTATATGAAGTGTATCTCACACTATATGTGTAATATATAAAACGATCTCTCTCCTCCGTACCATAGGGGTCGTGTTATAGTGGCGTAACTATAGCCATAGCAGCCCAGGCGGCTGCTATGGGGTCCGGGGGTGGAAGGGGGCCCCTTTAAGTTGTTGAGACAATTTAAACATCGAACATGTGAAGATAACACAGTACTGTATCCTTATGAGTTGAAGTGGTTGCAGTTGATGACAACTCTAATCCTCTGTAAAGTCTACAGTGTAGGAAAGCTATCATCTGATGCACAAGAGGAATCTTTGGGATCTTGGTGTCATTAATCACAGCTCAGAGACAGGCCGCCCCCCCCCCAATCCTTTCCTATTGGAGTTGCACTTTAATAGTCAGGAATAGCGTCCAAGGGCCGCTGGGGTGTGTCTACATGTTGGAATTCAATCAAGAATTAAGTTGCATCATTCTGCAGTGTAAGAATTCTTCTTTTTTTCCTTGATATACTTTATCTTCAGATTGAAGTTTTCCTCTTGTGAATTCACACATCATACAACTTATTATCCAGATTCGGCATCTACACAGGGAATACTGTACAGTCGCGTGTTGTTGTGATAAGACGCTGGCCCGGGGCTGCTGGGACACAGACAGGCAGATGGCAGGTGGGGCAATTATCTGAGCAGGAAAGAGAAGAACACATGCAGCGGGGATTCCGTTGCCAAGTTTTGTCCCCCACCATCCGAATCTCTCCACTACTTCACTTTATTTCAGATGGGACATTCTTAAATGCGGTCTTTTCAGCTTTTACCATTTTTACTTTTGTGGTTTCTATGAATATGCTCAGGTTAACGTAAATTAATCTTGCGTATTAAATCACAGCAATAGATATGCAGTCCAAGAGACATCCTGTTTTAGACCTTTTTCATAGTGCATGAAGGCTCAATATAAAGGTGCACTCCACGTTTGCTAGTTCCAGTGTGCTCTGTAATGTTACAATCTCAATTAGACATGCTTCACCCCCTTCTCTGTAATACAAGTCTTTGTAAGGACACTTGAGGGGGTGAGGCTATTACTTGTCTCTTTCTGCACAGAGCACTTGAGTGTGATAGTAGAAAGCAGAGCACTTGAGTGTGATAGTAGAAAGCAGAGCACTGGAGTGCGAGAGCAGAAAAAAATAATATTTTGAGACATTTTCAAAGGGGGAATGTAGTAACTATCAATCAGACTGGTTAGGAAACATGTCTTAGTCATTACTGTTCCACCCAGGGGTGTATCTACAGCAAGGCAAACTAGGCATTTGCCTTGGGCAGCACTTTCCAGGGGGTTGGCACGAATACGACGCCCACAAACCAGTACTTCTTGGACTGGGGGACCAACATGTCCACCTCTGCCGCCTACACCTACATGTACACCGGCTTCAGCACCTTCCTCCATCTGGTCACCGTGCTGTGCATGTGGCACTCCTCCTGTATGCACTGGCAGTTCATGCCGGACCTCTGTGGGCACCCGAATCTCCGACTTCAGGCAGCAGAGTAGCTTCCACAGGACCGCCGGGGCTGAGATGTAGATGGTCATTGTGCTCATCAACACCTCCATTGTGGCGAGTCCAGGGAAGTGCAGCCTGTGAGCTCCGTGCCAGGTTATGTGTCTAGAGCAGGGCGAGTGTAAAGTTACAGAGCCCAGCGGCCAAGGCAGAAGATGGGTAACTGCAGAACTAGAGAGGCAAGCATATTAAGGCAGAAGATCGGTGTTGTAGCTCCAGCAACTGACAGGTTACACAAAATGTCTTAAACAGGAAGGGGTGGGGCTAATTTAGATTGAGGGGGGTCCAAGTTTAGTCTTGACTAGGACAGCGCAAAACCTAAATGCACCACTGGTTCCACCCCATAAGCCAATACTAAGCCTCCTGCTTGTGGCTTCTCACCCCTTCTCTCTCCATTGACTTAAGCATGACAGTCACCAGTCAGTTGTGCCATTTTAACACTATTAGGAAAGTGCTGGCTAGCCTCTCCCTGGGGACACAATTGGCTCCAACAGCTATTTTCCCTTCTGGGATAAGTAACACCACCCATCTCCTGCCTTCTCTTCATGGAGCAGTTGAGCCTTTCAAAGAGTGGTTAGATTGGGCTTATATGACTGACCATCATCCTATGCCTGTGGCAACTAGTATTTTGAAAGTGTTGGCGTACAAGCAACGCCTCCTCATATGCATCCTTTGACGGTCTCACTACGCATTCGTTGGACAGCAGTCAATGACAACTAAAGATGGGAACTCTTAACAAATCTGCTCACTCGAATGACTTGCTTAAAGTGACATTAAACCCTCAGATTTTTTGTAATGTGCGCCTTACTGTAATCCATGGTAGTTTCCCTTCTCTTTGCTGCTCTTTTAAATCTGTATATCTCTTCTCATGCTGGGGGAGAACTTCCCTTTGCAGCTGAGTGCCTCTTCCTGTAGTGCTGGCTCAGGTTGCAAACCTACACACAGACACAATGTATCCATTTCAGAGACAAGGCAGTCTGCTGCAAAACAGAAGTTCTGCCCAGCATGAGAAGAGATAAAGATTTAAAAGGAAGAGCAGCAAAGAGAAGGGAAACAACCATGGATTACAGTAAGACTTCCACAGGACCGCCGGGGCTGAGATGTAGATGGTCATTGTGCTCATCAACACCTCCATTGTGGCGAGTCCAGGGAAGTGCAGCCTGTGAGCTCCGTGCCAGGTTATGTGTCTAGAGCAGGGCGAGTGTAAAGTTACAGAGCCCAGCGGCCAAGGCAGAAGATGGGTAACTGCAGAACTAGAGAGGCAAGCATATTAAGGCAGAAGATCGGTGTTGTAGCTCCAGCAACTGACAGGTTACACAAAATGTCTTAAACAGGAAGGGGTGGGGCTAATTTAGATTGAGGGGGGTCCAAGTTTAGTCTTGACTAGGACAGCGCAAAACCTAAATGCACCACTGGTTCCACCCCATAAGCCAATACTAAGCCTCCTGCTTGTGGCTTCTCACCCCTTCTCTCTCCATTGACTTAAGCATGACAGTCACCAGTCAGTTGTGCCATTTTAACACTATTAGGAAAGTGCTGGCTAGCCTCTCCCTGGGGACACAATTGGCTCCAACAGCTATTTTCCCTTCTGGGATAAGTAACACCACCCATCTCCTGCCTTCTCTTCATGGAGCAGTTGAGCCTTTCAAAGAGTGGTTAGATTGGGCTTATATGACTGACCATCATCCTATGCCTGTGGCAACTAGTATTTTGAAAGTGTTGGCGTACAAGCAACGCCTCCTCATATGCATCCTTTGACGGTCTCACTACGCATTCGTTGGACAGCAGTCAATGACAACTAAAGATGGGAACTCTTAACAAATCTGCTCACTCGAATGACTTGCTTAAAGTGACATTAAACCCTCAGATTTTTTGTAATGTGCGCCTTACTGTAATCCATGGTAGTTTCCCTTCTCTTTGCTGCTCTTTTAAATCTGTATATCTCTTCTCATGCTGGGGGAGAACTTCCCTTTGCAGCTGAGTGCCTCTTCCTGTAGTGCTGGCTCAGGTTGCAAACCTACACACAGACACAATGTATCCATTTCAGAGACAAGGCAGTCTGCTGCAAAACAGAAGTTCTGCCCAGCATGAGAAGAGATAAAGATTTAAAAGGAAGAGCAGCAAAGAGAAGGGAAACAACCATGGATTACAGTAAGGCGCACATTACAGTATTGTTTTATGTAAAAAAAAAAATCTGAGGGTTTAATGTCACTTTAAGCCTCACTGAACCCACAACTAGTACTCTACTATAGTCTTCTGAGTTTTTACTGAGTTCAGTAAAACTGACCAATTTGCTGATGTGCGGGGATTACTGAAGGATGTACTTGACCAGGGCAGGAAATGGCAACATTTTTTTATCCTTGGTAAGCAGTCCATTGCCTACCGCATAGACGTTCCAGGCCGCCACCACTCCCTCTAGAAACACAGCCACATCTGGCCAGAAACCAGGACTCTCCCCTTATCTCGAAGTTGATACAAGAAAGATTGACATCCACACTCTACATTATCTCAAAACAAATTTTAACACTTTTTTTCTTCTTCCCAGAAGCCTTAGTTGGCTGCAGCTGCTGGCCCATTCTCTGCAAGATTAATGATCAAAGTGTTTATCTGTGTGTCCAGTCACAAAGTTGCTGTCAGAGAGTTTACCACAATTAGCTCTTGTAAAACCCAGCTGTGCTTCTGACTCACTCTCTCGTTTTTTTTGCGTGTCCCCAGAGACCCACAACTGATAGTAACCTACTCAGTGAATACAGATGAGGTCAGCCAAGATGGGGTTTTATGCAACTAACTAGTCAGTGGCTTCTGGTAATTGCCTAAGAGCAGGGGTGCCACTAGGACTTTATGCGGTTGGGACCTAAAGTCTTTTAGGAGCCAATTTGCCAGTTTTTTTGTAGTAATTACAGCGATCATGTTCAATGTCTTAAAATCTGCTGCTTTCATTAAAATAATATATGGTGATCCTGTCATGAGGGTCCTTGTTCAGGCACTTCCTGTTAGAAGGTGATAGCCATTTCCCAATGCTCCTGCACCGTCACACTGTCGCACACACATCTGCTGTTTGAACACACATTGCACGTTACAGTCCACTGTTGTCCCTATCAGGAATACTGCCTTGAGAAATTGTCTTTTGGGTTTTTTGACTTCACCTCCTTATAAAGCCAACTGTGGTGTGTTTTTGGCATATCTTTACAATGAAGAAGAAAAGAGGAACTCCATTGAAATGTATCTAAAGCAAAAACCTTTTGTAAACACATTTTTCACTAGAGCGAGAAAGTGTTAGAACCCCCATTTTTTATTGGTGTGGAGATTCACCCTCTCTGCTTTTGAGGACAATTGCCACTGGAACAGAAAATGTTACCAGAAAAGGAATAAAGTGGAAATCTTTCCATGGAGACACTGTTTCTGGTGACTGCTGTCCGAGAGGGCATTTCCCTCATTTCAGAGAGGTTTACCTTCCACTTTCTGTCGTATCTACACGACAAAAAGTGAAGGAAATCTCAATTGGACGCATGGCAAAAAAGTTGATAGGGGGTTTTAGGCAGTCCCTACTCTGCAAAAACAAAAACGTTTGTGGCTTGAGATATGCATTGAGATTTACATCTGAACTAACCATGTGAAATAACACCAAAAAAATAACAATTTAAGCAACAAAATATAACTCAGGCGGAAGGATTTTTCAAAAGTAACAGCTGTGTGTGGCCATTCTTCATCAGGATGTCCTAAGTATCAATGGTCTGGGCAGAAACAGAAATGGCACATCACTCATTGACTTCAAAACTTTTTACAGGACAGTCAACTAACTATTTTGGTGTGTCCGGCTTAGCGAATTACAATAGTAAGAGTCGTATCAGCTTTCGAGACAGTATTTTTGATTTTGGTTTTATTTGAAGACAACTTTTCAATTAGTCATTAGAAAACATTTTTATGTAAACTGGAGTATGTCTTTTAAAACTCCCTTCTGGAAATGCCCCTCAATACCCTTTATTCCCAACCCCCTAACTATATGCTGAATAAAAAAACTACCTAAAACCCCCCTTTACTTAACTAAATCCAAAGTCTCATGATGGTGTCTACAGAGTTGGAAGGTCTGTCTGGTGCCCACATTGCTGCCTGGTGACGTGGATACTTGCCGTCTGCTGTCCAGTGATGGAGTGCTCTCAGATTCCAGAAGACTGATTTGTGATGCTGACGCAACAAAGTGTGACCAAGACTGGTCGGCGGGCATAAACTGCAAAGTTGGATCACCGGTCTTCACTCCCAGTGGAGGCGCAGTGGCGTGTCATGTAACAGCGGACTAAAGTAAGTAGAAAAAGATGTTAGCGGGTTCTTTTTGTATCAAATGTGTAAATAAATAGCCTTGACGAAGGGGCGGGGGGAGGTGCGGGAAAGGGGGCACATAATTTTTCTCGAGATGGGCTACAACTTTTCTAAATACCCTTTGTAGTTGTGACATACGATAAGAATGCTATACATGAACTTAGATGACCCCAGTCAATCCGAACCATTGTTTGGAAATAAATTTGAAACTGTGTTAGACTTCGAATTACAATGCCGTTCCTAGGCAGCCTCCTGGGATACATCTACATGTCTCCACCAAGACGGATAGTTTAGCTTTATGCCTGTTTGATAAAGTCTTATCGTTTTATAAGTCACTTCACACTCCTCCGCGTGTCGGGCTATTAAATCCAGAGGAGAGAAGACAGCAGTCTAGAGATGGACGGGCTTGGTTTTATGAGCGGAATGGTATGGATTGAAGTGAATCTTCTCCAAAACTCTCTCCTGCTGATTAGATGTCGGGGAGGTTTAAAAGCTTGTGCAAAGATTTTCCTTCGCCTGTGCCAACATTTGTCCTCGCATACAGTCACTTGTTATCACATGCTAAAGCAGGCCTCTACTAAAAAATGAAGACTTAATCCAGACAAAGCATTTATTTCTTTACTGTCCATTTGAGGGACACTGGACGTCTTTCACATTTGGGTTATACTGCCACCTACAGATGGTGAACGATTCCTGTGTCCCTCAATGGGCTCCAAGAAAGAATTTTATGGTGAGTACAAAAATCCTATTATTTTGTTTTGGACAGGGGAAGGATTAGAACTTCTGTCTTTTTTGGCATTTGGTCCAGGACAGGAAGTGAATTCAAATCTCTATATACGAGACGCAGACAAAAGCACATTTTTAGTAGAGTGGGTAAGCGTGAAGTGCAATCTCTCCAATGGGGATACAGGCAAAAACCTTTGAAGTAGAGTGGGGAAAAGTTAGAACGTATGTTTTTGTTACTCCTTGTGCCTTCCTCTCCCAATGACAACTGCTCCCTTTTAGTTCATGTACGGGCATCACAGGGACGGGAAGTGAGGGAAAAGACCACAAACCGGAACAAAAAATCTGACCACTGTGCCCAAAACTTAAAATGTTGGGTTTTAGAACCAGACATCAGAGAAATACTGTACACCAGCAGTTTGATTGACCTCCCTCTGAAAATAATAATTGCTTGATTGTCAAGCCAAACCTTTGGCTTTAGTACCTTTTTGGTATGGACCATCTTCAAAGCAAGTCAGAACTTTTCATTGCATATTTGTCTTGGGTCAGTGACTGGGAATGTATTGAAACTGGAGAGGATAAGCATGACAGCCAGGTTGATATAGTAAATTTCCTGGGATTAGAGGGGGCAGAGTCCCAGAGGAAAGATGCTTCCTCTGGAGGAAAGGGGGCTTACTGTGGAAGATGAAGGGGATTATTGGCATTGTGGTTTTAAGTAATAAAGAGGTATGTGGTGGGCATGTTAAAGCCAAACTCCGCGCACAATTACTTTAACAGGATTACAGAAGCCAAACATTCACGTTCCTCAAAAGCCAATCGCAATAATGCAGGCACACATCTATGTCCTGCAAATCGGTTAGCTCATGGACATGTGTTCAGTCCCCTCACCTCCAGGCCGTTCACAAAACACATAGCCCCAGGCTTCACTTTGTGAATAGCCAGGGGGAGAAGGACACACAACCATAGCGCTGGGATCTGTGAGACTTGCAGTGCTGACATCCGGAGCATCCAGGGAGTACAGCTGGAGCTGTACTAATCCTGGCATTTAAACTGATTTGAATGACAGAACAAATTAAAGCAACTCTGTATTCATTAATACATCACTAAGTGCAAGCACCTGCATCTAACTTCTTATAACCCTCGGTACAGAAAGGGCAAAAAAGAAACAGGACAAGTAGCCAATCAGTTGTACTGCGGTGCTCAGCTGCTAAGAAGGAACATACTGACCGGAAAAGAGAGCAGAGGGACAGAGAGATCTGCTCATCAGTCTTCTGCTTCTCCTTTTACTGTCCAGTCACAGGCTGGGGGAAGGAAAATATGTTGTAAGAGTTACTTACACAATCTCAGGATTGGGTGGACAGAAATGCAAATTTTGGAGAGGTAAAACAGCTTCCTCAATGTATTTTATTCTCTACATTAAGTCATTTGCTTGTAGGTCAGTGCACAATGCACCATCTTAAAACAAAAGGTGAACACAAACTAAAAGAAAAAAGGGGGGGGGGTGGTTATTGCTCTTTTTTGAATAGTGAGAAGAGCCGTACAGATCATTCCTTCATGCCCCTTGGCCAGCTTTGCATTCAGATCCTTTGGTAAATGATAAGGCAGATACACCCTAGTTGTACAGAGTCTCGAAACCATCATCAACTAGACCTATCCTTTTCTGATGTGTGCTCATGACGTCTGGTACACCCTCTATGGCACCGGTGAGCATCTACTCCATTGGTATCTCTGTCTGCAGATAATCGCCCCCTCCCTCCCAGCCACTTGTCAAGATATTTCCACACATTCGCGCGTGAGCCCCTGTAACATTGCACCGCTGGACTAATTTAATATGAAGTGTTGCAACTAATTGCCTGATATGTTTAATTAATAACAGACACTTTCTGTCCCTCAAAGAAGCTGCAGCTGGTCCCCTGGAGTGATTAAAGAAAGTGAACAAAGCGGTAATTATGGAGCTTGCTTTGGGGGGGGAGGCAGAACGGGGAGCTTTTATCGTTACATATGATAATTACAGTTTCGGGTCTGTGTCGCCGTTAACCCTTAGGCTGGCTGGGGGGTATATGGATGAGCAGTCAGTTAAAGAAGACCTCCAGTCCAAAAAGAAAAAAAGCAGAATTGGTCCAGATTGCTACACTGTGAATAACTCCCCAGAAAACTTCAACTCCCCATAAAGAACTCCTAAAGTACATACCCCTGATTCTGAACGGAGATATTTCTCTGGAAAGAACACGATTCTCATTATCTCATATCAATCAAGTCCAATGATCTCGTTCAACAAAATATATGTCCAACCACTTTTTAACTTTCTCATCATAAAACACACATATTAAAAGTACTTCCAAGCATAGAGATAAAACCATCATCTCTCAGCATAGGCGTATCTTCTGTATGTATTATGCTGGGACAAGGAGGGTTTTAGTTGTCTTCAATATGTGTGTGTGTTTTTTTTTTTGTGTTTTTTTTTATTTTTTTTAAAGAAGGTAATATCTGTGTGTGTGTATGTATGTGTATGTATGTGTGTGTGTGTATATATATATAATATATATTATTTTATTATTATTATTTTATTATTATTATTTTATTATTATTATTTTATTATAAAGGTTGCTATGAGATAATAAAAATCGAGTTCTTTCCAGAGATTTATTTCCATTTAGAATTAGAAGGATGTGTTTTTATGAGTTACTTTTTAAATGCAGATTGCCAAAGCGAAACGTAGGAGGTCACATCTGACCTAAATGTTTCTGTCGACAGTGGGGTGCTGCCAGGAATGGTACATGGAACCATTTTTGGTGCATTTGGCATTTTGAATGGGCACATTGATGCATGGCACAACGAGCCTCATTGCAGGGCAACAGTGTAATGATGTCGGCAAGAGGGTGGGCACATGACCATTGACCAAGGAAAAGCTTTGTGGAAATGGTCATCTGGCAAAGAGGAATCTTACTAGACTGTGGAGTATGGTGTGCACAGTACTCTGTAATTTCCCGTTCACACTTTGGTGTTGCGTGAATGTGTGCCAAAGTGTGCTCTTTGGCACACATTTATGTAATGCGTTAAACACGTGCAATGCATTTGCGGTGCCATTGCTTGTCAATGGCACCCCAAATGTGGACACGCATTAAACGCATGGGAAAAAATATGGCACCCTCACAGATGAAAATGCTCACACGTGGCAAATGCAGGAAAAACGCACACAATGTGAAGTGTGAACGGGCCTCAGAGCA